>NC_058414.1:46748834-46798085 GCF_002201575.2 Neomonachus schauinslandi | reverse complement strand
AAATAAATAAATAAATAAATAAATAAATAAATAAATAAATAAATAAATAAATAAATAAAATTTTGAAAAAAGAAATTGGGCCTCCCTTTTGTAGGAAAGAGGGTGTTGCCTCTGAATAAACTATACTTTTAAAAATCTCAGGGTTCCATGCCCAAATTAATTCAGACAACATGCACCTAACATCTTATTCTTAAGTAAAGATCAGTGTGTAAATGAAGATGATTCTATTTGCCACTCTAGCAGAGCACAACATAAACTGTAAATGTCTTTAAATCCTTTGGTTCTGCTTAGGAAACAAGGGAGCACTGAGGGGTTTAAGGAAGAGTAAAAAAAAAATATATGGCTGCCAATTTACTAAGCTCTGCAAAGTCCAGAGCCTTCTGGTGAGCCTCGGCCTTATTTTTCACAAACCCTGATCTCTAGAGGTCCTATGGGTATTTGGTTCTTGAAACAAGACTTGCATAATTTTTTTTAAAGTTCTCATATATCCAGAAGAATATGTAGCCTTCTTAAAAGTAAGTTCATTTTCTATGCACTTTTGGATTTTTAACTGTAATCCATTTTAAGGACACATTCATTAATTTAACGATTTCGTACCTAGGTTAAACAAAATATATTTACCCCAGAACATTTATATATTTAGTATAACCTATACTTTCTTCTTGAACCATTATGGAAGATTTTAGTGTAAGGTTGATCTGTTCTCAACCCCAGTGTTTTCCTACTATTACTGACTGCCTTTAAACAGACTGAATCTCCTTTCTTCTGTCCTCATGCTTCCCAGAAAGTACTATTAATATAGCAAATATCTAGCAGAAGTTGTGAAAGAGATGGGCTCTGGCACCAGCAATGCCAAGCTTTAGGAAGACCTATCTGAACGGAGTCTATAGGAAATAGATTGCAAAGAGAAACAAAGAGAAAGAAACTTGGCTTCATTTCACAAGTTTCCCCAAGGCTATTGCTTTCTTTTATGTATTATGTTTGGAAATGGGTGGAGTCTTCTAAGTCAGGCTGACCAGATTCTTAACATGTTCGCTGTCCAACAATTAAGAGAGTAGTTGTTTAATCTTGGACCAGGCAGTTTCCTAATTTGTAAAATGGAGTTAACAATACCTATCTTACAGGATTGTTATAAGAATTAAATGAGTTAAAAAAAATCTGTGTAGGTGTGTTTAGGGCAAGACCTCACACATAATAAGTACTCAGTAATTGACAATTATTATTATAGTGAAAACTGGGTAAAATACCATAGGGGCACAAAATCCAACCCCTGGCTCACAGAAGGCACTCCATGAATATTACTCATGCCCTTTCTCTTTCACCTCTGGAAGGATCTAGTTGCCCAGTCTAAGTCAGAATAGAATAGCATCTGCATATTCTAAAATCATCCAGAACCATGTGGTCCTGGATCTCACTAAATCTTAGACTAAGCGGATTTATTTATATTCACAAAAAGCAAGTATTCCAGCTTTCTCTCTTCTATCAGACATGGTATCATCATGCTTGCAGTCATTGGAAATAAAGTTAGAAGTCAATTTCTTTTATTCTTGTCTTTCACCTTTCTCTCATATATTCAACCTATCACTGAGCCTTGACATTTTCTCCTTAAAATATCTCTCTCGGATTTTAATTTTTGTAGCCATCATTCACAGCCCAAGTGCAAACTCTTAGCACCTCTTAACTAGATTAGAGTCAGAGTCTCTTGGCTTATCTCCCTAACAGAAGGTACTTTTCCTATAATGCAGGCTGCAAACCACCTCCAGAATCATCTTCTGAAAATACTAGTTTGTTATCATATGCCACCTTCAGCACCCTATAATAGTTCTGTGATAATAAATGCAGCCCTCACTTCCTCCTACCCGACCTGCTTTTCAGTTCCTCAAATATCAGACCCAAGCCTAAGCACATGACGTATATGTTATTCCTTTCTACACACAGCCCCTGCTGTGGATGTGGAGAGCTATTGGCAGTCCCTTGGGCAGCCACGCTTCCCCCTTACCTGTTACTTTTCTGACTCCATCCCCTTGAGTGTACCCCCTTCAATTCTAACTACACCTGAAAAACCAAATTAAGTTCTATATCTGCCTTGAAATTTTCCTTGACACTAAGAGTTCTCCTTTTTTGAATACTTTCTGTACTTTTATTCCATACCAGAAGGAAAGACTAAATGCTCTCCAGAGGTTTCATGTCTGCATATTAAGGTTGTGCACGCTTTTAGATTACATTGTGATCGAGCTCCTGGTCAAAAATATACATTTTTTTTCCTCATCACCTAAAATGCTTGGCAGAGTATGGAGCTTAGAGGAGGTCCTTGATAAGTTCACTTTAATGACTGATATATTTGTCTTCTTAATGTTAAATATTGAATTTTAAATGCATGTCTTAAATTCTGTTTTTTTAGAAGATCATCCTGTAATACCTAAATCTGTACCAGGCATACAAGTAGGTTTAGACAAATATTAAAGATAAGAACTCATTTTAAACCCTCTTGTTAGTCAGCACTTGTGACTTCTTGAAATGAAACTAATTTGTCATCTCGTAGATATGAAGTTAAGCTCTTAGGAAACTGAGCTTTATATCCTGTTGCAAATCTAACCACTTAAAAAAATAAAAACAGAAAACTCCTAAGAAGACTGTGAACTATCTTCTAGCATTTATGCAACCATTTTCTTGTGTTTTATAATTCAGTCAGCCAGGCTAAATATCTTCATTGGTTCTCTCTTCCTTCTCTTGCTTACATTCTCTGTTCCTAAGATCCCACTGTGAATATGAGTTCATTTCTGCTGAGAGTGTATTTCCTTGACATTCTATTTAAAACAAGTTGTAATTTGCTCCTGGTTGTAGTAAAATGTCCCCGGATGAGGTAGGACTCAGCAAGATAGGAGGGTGATACATTTCATTTAAACTTGACAAAAGAAAGCTTACTATGGCTATGAATTTTTTACTTTTGGTATCACGTAGGGCTAGTCCTTTATTAAAATATTAGGTTATGAATAGGAGTGTTTAAAGGTTTCCAGTGCCTTTCCAATAGGAACATTTATGCTTTAGCAAATGTCTGCATTAAAGCAGCACCCTGAATTTGCAAAATGTTAGAAACAAAAGAATGTATAAGCCAACAATGTTCCTTTAAATCAGGTCACTTAGTTTTTCTTTAGAAGAATGACTTCTGTGTCTTATTTTCCTACAAATACATATGGAAATTTATTTTCTGTTTTTTCCTCCTTTGACTTGTTAGATTCCAGTGCTTTCTTCTCAATATAGTACTCCAACTCTTTTCACAACTCCATCCTGTAAAAACACACACGTGCACACACACACATTCACACACATACATGCTCTCACATGTTTTCTTTTTCTGCCTAACTTGAGATCGCTTTTCCCAATAAACATAGATCTGGCTGTAAATTAGGTGCCATTGGAAATTGTCATAAACTCTGAAATTATTTCCAAGTGTTTAATTCACTTCAAGGAGAAGCTGGTTCATATTTTGGGACTGATTTGCTTAATACAAAAGAGAATTTCTGTACATACAAAAATAAAATGGCCTAAGGATTTCTATGCCTTACTCTTAAAAAATGCAAAGACACCCATGAATCAAAATAAAAACACTTAAGGTAACAATTTCTTATCCCTGGGGCTCCTTTGGCCATTTTATAGAAGAGGCAGGATTCATCGATGCTCTAGTTTATTTCTATTCTTGATGAGGATTTTTGTCTTTACAGTTTTGCTGATTTGGGATCTGGGTTATCTTTAAGACAATTTTCAGTCTTCAGCATCTTATTGACACTGAAAAGGACTCAGCTGTGTCTTTTTCTTATATGCTTGTCTGTAAAATATCATGGTGACAAGTTTAAGCAAATCGTTTTTATCGCTAATTATGTTCACTTTTTTCCTTTTTAAAATTGTATTGAAAAATAGTATACTTGCAGAAGAGTATAAATATCCTAAGGGTAGAGCTGAATGAATTTTGCATAAATGAACACCTCATATAATAAGAATCTGATCAAGAAATAAAACATTACCAGTAACCTAAGATTTTGTGTGGGGGGAAGGAAGGAGCTTTTAAATTCTTTTTTTTTTTTTTTTAAAGATTTTATTTATTTATTTATTTATTTGAGAGAGAGAGAGAAACAGCATGAGAGGGGATAGTGTCAGAGGGAGAAGCAGGCTCCCTGCCGAGCCGGGAGCCCAATGTGGGACTCGATCCCAGGACTCCGGGATCATGACCTGAGCCGAAGGCAGTCGCTTAACCAACTGAGCCACCCAGGCGCCCGAGCTTTTAAATTCTATCAGATGGCTTGTATTTTTTGATATTTGCCATTTTTAATAGACTTTTTATTCTTATTTTGGAGTAGTTTAGGGTTCACAGCAAAAAATGATCCTCACTTTTTTAAAAAGATTTTATTTATTTATTTACTTAAGAGAGAAGGAGAGAGAGCACGTGAGCAGGGGAGGGAGGAGAGAGAATCTCCAGCAGTTTCTACTCTGAGCAGGGAGCCCGAAGAAGGCTCCAAGTGGGGGGCTCCAAGTGGGGGGCTCCAACTGGGCCTCTGCTCCATCCCATGACCCTGAGATTATGACCTGAGCAAAAACCAAGAGTGGGTCCCTCAACTGACTGAACTACCTAGGCTCCCCAAATAATGTTCACTTTTAATCTTGATAAATAGTAGTGGGAACTCTAAGTTACTTTTTTTTGGCTTTCACATTTTGCACTTTGTCTTCAAGTGTGTCTCTGAGCAATATGGTGAATAAACTAGACCAGCTATACAAATTTGTCTTCTAGGTTTTAAAATTAGGAGAATCATCAATAGTTCCCATATGGTGTCCTCCATTTTGACACTTTGGGCTTCATGCAATGTCATGGTGTTGATGGCCACTCAAATATATTTAGCAGCTGTCAGATTCCAGGCTTAAAAAAAAAAAGTATAAGGTATCACTGCACATTATTAGTTAATACAGACTTCTGGGGTAGGAGATTTTTCTTGCACCGACTGTCCCTGTTTTACTGATGATCATATGGCTACCAACTTTCTTCTAGACTCTGCTACTTGCCCATGTTCGTGCAGGATTCTGCCTCACAGCTGCCTGCACAAAGCTCAGGGATACAGGCAACGAGACAGGCAAACTAAAAAGGCCCATGCTAGCTTCATTTGGCGCTTATATTCTGAAATCCTCAAACCCAAATATGCAGAGTTACCCCCTATACACATACTCTATTTAGCTCATCAAGTGTGATTCTCTTGGAGTCATTAGTTCTTTCCTTTTGGCTGGAAAACAGGTCTTAAAAAAAAGAAGAAAGAAAGAAAGAAGCTGTCATTAAGTTCATTTTATGTTTGCCATCTCTTCTTACATCTGGTAACCCTCAAATAACCACATAGAAAGGGTAGTTATCCTTTACCATAGTTGCAAATTGTTGGAAACACATGGAATGGAGGCGTGGAGGAGGCTGAAGCCCTCAGAGGGCATATCTGTGGTCAGTGCGGCACTCAGAGGGCCCTGCCCCTCTGTCCTTCAGAGTCACATGTGAGGCTTCACGAACTTCCATCAAGAGGAAAAAGTCAGGACTTTCTCATTCTGTACATGCAAGGATTTTTATTGTAGATCTTGCCTCTACAAATTAGAGGCTTCTTGGAATCTGCATTCTCAGTTTTAAAGAGGTCCTAAAGGATCAAAACGCAACAGCCTTTTTGCTGTGAACCCTGGTACAGAAGAGCCTTAAGATTCATCGTTTGTCTTTGGTTTTGGTTCATTTTTCATAGTGATTGATATGTAAGTTTCCTAGGACTGCCATAACAAAATGCCACAAAATGAGTAGCTTAAAACAACAAAGGCTTATTCTTTTTTAGTTCTGGAGGCCAGAAATTTGAAATCACGATGTTAGCAGGGTCATAGTCCATTTGAAGTTTGTCTGGCAGAATGCTTCCTTGCACCTCTGCTGGTTGCCCGCCATCCTTGCTGTTCCTTGGCTTGAGGCCGCATCTCCAAATCTCTGCCTCTGTTGCCCCATGGCCTCTTCCCTCCATCTCTGTCCCTCGAGGTCCAGATTTTTCTCTTCTCATGAGGACACCAGTCATTGGATCAGAGCTCCTCTTCATCCAGTAAAACTTCATCTGAACCTGAATACATCTACAGATATCTTATTTCCAAATAAGTTCACATTCACAGGTACCAAGAGTGAGGACTTCACTGTACCTTTTGAGGAATCCATTGTCCATTATGTCCAAATTCCAGAGCCATGATTTATTCTAAGGAAATAGATTAAGTCCAATAAATTAATAATATTTCACCACCAAATTTTCACTCTCCAAATCAGAACATCTATTTATTTAGTTCTTTTGTACATGTGGCTTGAACTTCTTTATCTTTAACACCTCTTGCCTCTTGACATAGATCAGCAGTGCTTGGTAAGAAGATTAAACCACTCTTTTAGAAGTTCACACGTCACTGAGAAACAGCTGCTAACTATGGATGAATATGGAGAGGTTCTTTCATTTCATGTAAAGTGGCCTAATGTGCAGTAATCATTGCCCAAGTAGCCTTAACTCAGGGCAAGGAGTTAGCATGACAGATGTTTTTGATTGAAGGACAACAGAAATACCCCTTCAGGGGAGTTCTATCACCAACAGTAAATCAACACTCTTTAGGGGTTTATGTTTGATTGCTAATTAACTGCTTACTAAGGTAAGCTTGTTTTGAAAATTAATGTAGTCGTGACTTAAATGGAGTGACTTTGGTTCAAAACTGAAAAATGATGCAGCTCCATTTTTGTTTTGAACAAAACATGTTACTTTATTAACATGTATAATTGTTCTAAAGTAGTAATATTTTATATTAAATTGTATATTTTAATAATTGTATATTAAATTAATATGGAGTGAGAAATCCCTAGATGCCTTTAGCAAATTTGTATGATTCCAATAATAACTATCACCTCAATTTTAAAAATCACTATTTAATGCACTATGTTATAACACCTTAATTTACACTTGTGACCAAGATGGATAAAAATACCACTTTAGGTTCATACATGTTGAAAAGTAAATAACACATTATATGATTATACACTAACAATGTAGAGCTGATAAATACAATATAAAGATAAATTTTTATAATCATAATCATCTTCTTATATTTATATCCTGCTCCTACTGAGCTGAATATCTGGTTACATTTACATATTGAATTACAAAGTTAAAACTAATGATGGGATCAATTATGCCCCATACTGAGCTGTGCACTTTGGAATGACTTTGAGAAAACAGGAGGGTCAAAAAAGAAAAAAAAAAAATCATCCACAGCGCACAGTGGTTTCAAGATTATGCTAACAGATAAGCAAAGGAAGAGACAATAATTTGTGTTTGTCAAAGAAATCAGGCTTTTATTAGTATAAAACCTAAAGTACATTTTTAATATAAACATTTATCAGAATTCAAAAATATATAGTCTGGGTCACAGAAGTTGCTGAATGGTGGATTTAAGGTAGATATATAAGGGCAAATGTAACATCATTCCCTTTATGATCCTCTTAATTGTTCTTGGAATTCTTTTGATGTATTTTTAATGCATTTGCTGTATCTTGGTTGAAATATCTGCTCCATATTTGCTGTTGTCATTCCAAATGATAGTGTCTTCTTTCTCTTTCCTAGCTGCATAATAAATGTGCTTCTCATCTCAAACCTGAATGTGACTGCGGACCTTTGAAGGACCATATTTTACCACCCACAACAATCTGTCCAGTAGTACTGGTGAGTTTTTCCTTCTCATCATTCTGCTCTAACTTGGTGTTTTTATGACAAACTGGTACGCTATACCACTAAATGCTCCCAGGGCTGATTTTCCATTGATCAAGGCAGCGCTCTATAGATCTAAAATACCTCATTACTGCCGAGTAGACACTTTGCCCACTATATTTCCTTTTTTCTTCATGGCACAATAAACGTTTTAGTAAGGTATGCTCTAACTGAAGCTGACTCAGGCTTTACCACTTAGTCATGCTGTACTTACCCTAAATTGTATAGGCAGAACACTTCTACATTTTACATGTTTTATAGATCTAGCTTCCCAGAATAATGAAGTTGTTCTTACGGGCAATTTTGCTGGGAATGCACATTATATATCTGCAATGTTGAGTTCTCCTATCTGGGTCAGAGGCTACCTCCAATGAGGACACATATGCTAAAGAAAGTTATGTACTGCCATTAGGTGTATTTTATTTTTTATTACTGAACAATAAATTTAACCACCTGCAAAATACTTAATTAAATAAATATGTAAGTGGGAAATGCATAACTAAGTCAGCCCAGAGAAGAGCAAACCTTGACAGAAGGAGAAGTAGATATTCAAAGGTAATATTCATATTACATTTTGAAATCCAAATTGTTTCTTAAGTGAAACACTTATTTTACAAAACAAACTATTTTATATCCATAATGCAGTTTGCATTTTTAAAAATGACATGGAAATTAAGTGGCTGGAACTTTAGCTTGATATAATAAAAATACAACAACTAAGAAATGTTAGACAAATACTTTTCTAAAGGTCAACCTAGAAATTAATCAAATTACTCAATTTGCACCCACTTATGATTCATTTTGTAATTATCTGTAAATACTGGTTGTATTTTAAATGTCTTTATTTAAAAATTATTTAAAACTCTTCATTTTCTCAAACTACAAATATAGAGCAAAAGAAAATACCTCCACATTGCTGAGGATAGCAATAACTAATTCTAAGTTTCCTTTTTTCATGTGAGATTCATAAGACATCCTGTAGTAAATAAGATTAATTAAAAATAATGAATGCCATATAAAAATACTTTACATTTTAGATGAATTTGGGTGTTATTTTATTCTTTCATAGTGTTGTCTTAAAGAGAAAGGACTTGTACAGTTTTTACATGTTTACATTCTTTTTAAAATTATAGTAATTTTACTAGTTTTGATGCAACCTTGATCTCAGATTTTAACCCTAGAAAGAAATTCATCATGCTGCCCTACCATCTAGCTGCCTGTGTAAAACCCTACTCAGTTCATTGAACCAGGGGACTACACTTATGTCAACCTCTGGTCACATAAAGTCAAGCATGAATTGCATTCTTTTTATTTCTCTATCTTTTCTTTCTTTGAGAGAATCAAAGGTAAAGAACATGTGTTACATGAATATTCTTATCTTCTAATGATTGTACAAAACCCTCTCTTTTTTTTTTTTTAGATACTCTTGATTCTGAAGATTTATTTTCAAACATTAAATCTTCCTACAGTTTTAATCATGATTTGCATCTCAGCATTTGCTCTTTTATCATTTCCTTGGTACTACCTACTCTATAATATTTGGCACTATTGACTACTTCATCCTTCATGAATGCCTACCTTTCACTGACTGCCATTATACCACACTCTCCTGGGCTTTCTTCTGTTTGTCTGGATACTTCCTTTTTATCTTTCCTGGCTTTCATGACTTCATCCTGCTCCATGCCGGTGCATCCCTTTGCTCAACCCTCATATGTCACAGCTTTTCACTCTTAACATTCTTCCCAGTGGGATCTTGTTTATTTAGTTGACTTCATTATTATGTTAATTTATATTCAGTTCATCCTCCATCCATAGGTTTGCATCTCAAACCTATAAAGCTGCAATTTGAAGGTCCCATGCTGTCTTACATGCCCACTATATTATCATCATTCAATGTGCTAATGGTAGCTCATATATAGAGAGCACATATACCATACCAGCTACTATGCTAAACATATTCATTCATTAATTCAGCAGGTATTTATTGAGTGTCTAGTTGATGCCAAATAGTATTATAGGTAGGGGGGTAAAATGGTAAAAGCTAAATTAAATCTTTGCTTTTGTGGAGTTTTCATTACAGCAATAAACAGTGAAGTAAGAAAATTATTTCGTACCTGGTTGTACTTTAAATATAAAGGACAAAACTGAAGCAAAAAGAGAAGAAATGTGGGGCTGTAGTTATGAAAGGGGTAGTCAAGAAAGTTCACTAAGGGGATAGTTGAATGAACAGGTGAAGAATGTGCGGGAGTCACCCACATGACTCTCTGGGGATGGAACTTCACAGAGGAGTCACCAAGGATGGACAAGTAAAGACTCAGAGGCAGGAGAAAACTATCCTATCTGAAGGGTATCAAGGAGATTAATGGCTGGGCATAAGTGAAAAGGAGGAGGAATAGTAAAGGGGAAGGTCAAAGATGTCATAAAATGTTCATACCCTGTAGGGCAATTTAGGCCACTGTAAGGTCTTTAGCTTTTATTCCAAGTGAGGTTGGAAGCTGTTAGAGGATTTTGACCAGAAAAGGGAATGATCTGACTTACATCTTAATTTATTTTATTTTATTTTATTTTTTTAATACCTATGTATTTTTAAAATTATTAACATATAATGTATTTTTTGTTTCAGGGGTACATTTTAAAAAGAACAATGTAATTGTTGAGGGGACAGCAATGAACAAAACATATGTGACACTTCTCTTTTCTCAGAGAATTAGGAACCTGGGATGTTGCTGAGAGCAAGGATGGTATAAAATGTTTGAGAAGTTTGAGGATTGGGAAGAAGTCACACAACAGGCACTGAGGAAAGTGGGAGCTTAATGGATCAAGGAAATACCATTTGTTTGGCAGGGAGTAGTGAGCAGCCACTTGTTTATCATCATAAACTTAGAATAAAACCAGTAAGCTTGGATGAGTATATTTCTCTGGTCACATTCAGTCATATTTCTCCAGTTCTATTCTAGTTCCAGGAGTAGAATAGGCATAGCCTAGCCTTAAGGAGACTGTGTTTTGCTAAATATGATAAAAAGAGAGAGTAGCCAGGGAGTTCAGGGTATATGCAATAGAGTGAGTGTAAGGGTTGACCATGGAATTTAAGCTGGGAGGTGAGGGAAATAAGGACATGAAGAGGGAGGTACAATAATGGGTGTTAGGAAGAATATGTTGTAGATTATAGTTGAATCCAAGATTGTTGAAATCAAGGTTATCGGTGTCAGGTTGTGAGAGTGAGTGGGGTAGCAAACAGATTATGAAGGGGTTGTGGTCACTGGTAATGACACATATGAATTTGTTTAATCCTCAAAATGACACCATAAGATAAATATTATAACTATCTCCATTTTATTTATGAGTAAACTGAGAAACAGAGAGGTTAATAAATTTCCTGTGTCACATGGCTATGAGGTGACAGACCAGAATTGGGACCCAAGAAGTATCACTCCAAGACTCATGCACTGAACTCATCATTCTCACTCTTTCTCCAAATCCCAAAACAGGTCCTCTCCCTGTCCTGTTTGTCTTATCTTGGTGACTAGAACATTCATATCCTAACTTTCCCAAGACAGAAACCTAAGAATTATCATTGATGACTCATCGTAAATATCAGATTAATCACTGGGCAGCCTATTCTAATGTTCTCAATCCTTTAACTGCCTCACACGTCACCATCACAAATCATTCTCCAGGATTGTCCTAATGGTATCCTTACTGAATTGCCTCCATTCCATACGTTCTTCATTCTGTGGAAGCAGAATGGATCCACTTGCCAAAATGCAATCTGGTATTTTCCTGCTTAAATATTTTAACATATTTAAAATAAGTAAATATCCAGTAATTCTCTATTTGAATTCCAATTTATCTAGCATGTTAAGCAAGGCTCTAACTAGATCAACTCACCTAAACCCTCATATGCCAGTTGCACCCTAGAAATCAAAGATAATTGGAACTACTGTAGTTCTCTTAAGTACACCCACTTTCTAAAGCTTTTGGAGTTTTGTATATATTAATAAATCAGCCTGAATCTCTTTACTTTAAAATTTCCCCTGCCTCGCTAAGTAGAAATTAAAGGTTACTTTTTTAGCCTGGAATAAATACTCATACTACTATTGGACCCGTTAACTATTGAAATACTAATAATATAAAGGAATTATGCAGTTGTTCTGCCCACATAATTGCTTAATCTGTTCTGACTGATGGGCTCTGAGACTTTTTAATTTGTAAACTCTCATTTGACATCCCAGGAATAGCTCCACACCATATCACCCATTGTAAATTTTTAACTTTTGTTTAAAGAATATCATTAGTTTTCACAAATAATATAATCCTGTTTTCCTTTTTATTTTTCAATAACAATTTTCTTCTTAAAAATTATGAGTCCCATTTTCTCATGCTGATGTTCTTGAAGAAGAGCAGGTGAGGTTCAGAATCACTGCAGGATGGACATGAATAGAAGAAATCTATCTCTATTCTAGGAAATATAAAATGAAGAACTTAAGATACCTATTTTTATTGAGATTTTTTTTTCCCTTTGCCTTGACTATATAGTCAAGAATTAGCTGTTGAATGAGTGACATAAACTTAATACGGAGCTTAATTCCTGGATGAAGCATCTAAATAACACACTACAAGGTCAAGGTCCACAGCAACAGTCTTTTGATATTTTAGAACATCTTTTTAGGTGTTATTTATCTTTTAAAAAATCCTGCATCACATTTCTCAGCCTCCCAATTGCTCCCCAGCACTTGTTATTAACTTCAAGTTAATGATTCAGTAGATATGTGCTCACTTGTTATGGAGATTAGCAAGGTAAGCACCTTCTTTGCACTGATGACACACTTTTATTGGCATATACTACCAACGGCTTCCACACATAATTGGTCTTGATAGTGCCTATTGCCATAAAAATGGATTGAAACCAACTACTCCGAAATTAAAATTGAAATGTGACCAGTGAGTCTAGACATCAGATATAATCACTGTTTTCTGGAATTGCAGTTAATCTCTGGCATATTTCGAGAGTATTATAAAAAAAAACATATTGCTTAAAATTTATGTAATTTAGAGATTTTTGTCAAGATACTCCTATGACTGTGTTTGAATACTTATAATGCTTTCTTTGAAAAATCTTCCAGCAAAAATGATGACACTCATGGTCCATTTACTGTCATATCGAAGAAAATTCAGAACTGTTTACATAGGCAGATTTCTTGAAGGCCTTCCCTCATCCTGCCTCCAAACAAATGTAAAGTGTTTCCAATCTATTCAATGGGGACTCTTGATAAACAACTTAATTTCCATAAAAGGCCATTAATCCTTCCCAATTGGTTGTTAAAATGAATATTTCTCCTTTGAATGGAATCTATTAAAAAATATATTCTTGATTCTCCTTGTAGATTGAACTCGGAAATTTCTGTTGTCCAATCTCAAAGTGACAATGCAAAAAATTGTAATAATTTCATGTAGAACATGGCCTGATAAGCATGAAATGCACCTTTTATGTTCTTTTATGTTCTACATTTTACCCCCAACCAAAGACAGACTTGGTCCATTTGTTTTAGTCCCTTACTGAATTGCTTTAATTTTATTCGGACTCACCATTATGTCATTAACCTACATTGAAAGACATTTTAAAAGTCATATAGGACTCCTTGTTGTAACAACAAAAGCTGTTTTTAGAGATGCCTTCATTACCTAACAGTAATCCTTCTCAATTCTCTTTATTGTGGTTTGTTATCTTTTGTACCCTATCAATCCTATTACTGTTATGGGGTTTTTTTTAAATTATATATTATTACATATTTATTATTTGCGCACACACACACACATATGTTAGCCCCCTGCCCCCCCCCCCAAGAAAGGCTGAATACAATAGATCCAGGCATTGTGTTTAAATTAAATAATAAAAAAAGAAGGTTCCATATATGCATTTAGGATAAAACACAATGCCTGGATCTATTACTTTCATGTTTTATCTTCTATCCTTAAAATGCACAGAGGTAAATGCATACCACATTTGGCAATGATGCATGTATTTATGTTATTTACTTCTTTGTGCTAATCCATAACTTTATTACTATCCCATCCATAAATTTCTCTTCATTATAATGGCCTCAGAACTTCTAAAATTATTTTTAATAGTACATAAATTTGTTAGATCACAGAAATCAATGAGATAGGCTAGATAAAGTCCCTTTGATTCTTAGAGTAATTTGTAAAGGAAGCTACAAATTTGATCAACTTCTCTAGAACTGTAGTGTAGTCGGTATGTTCATTCCAGGTTTTATATTATTTTTTTATGATCAGTCAAATTGGGTCTCTAAGAGTGTACATGTTTTTATAATGATTCTTCAGTTTGAGGGAGGCTTTTATTACACTGATTCTTTCACTCTCAACAAAAGAAAACTTGAGATGTCTCATGGGGAAGTGGCATTTTAAACTTTATGTTTGAACAGTGAAATGAAGCAGATCATCATAAAAATCATTTTTATTATATTTAGCTCCATGATTTAATTTAGTTTTCTCCATGCATAGAATGATTTTTGTACATTATTATTTCAAGATTCCTTTTTTTTCTAAATAAGGGGTTGATTATTAGTCATTTTCTATATCAATATATGCTAGTAAAGGTAATAAATATAAGGATGCTATAATGTTGATTACTTTAAACTAGAGTTTATTGTTTAAAGATTTTATTTATTTATTAGAGAGAGAGAAAGAGAGAGCATGCGCAGGTGAGCATGCAAGCAGGAGGAGGTGCAGAGGGGGAGGGAGAGAAAGAGGGAAAGAATCCCAAGCAGACTCTGCACTGAGCATAGAGCCTGAAGCAGGGCTCAATCTCACAACTCTGAGATCATGATCTGAGCTGAAACCAAGAGTCGGATGCTTTACCAACTGAGCCATGCAGGTGCCCCTAAACCAGAGTTTATATTAGAGATAAGTATCTACTGTTTATACACTATAATGACTGTCTTTATTTTAAGGTCATTACTGACAATTTCTGTGCATTATTTTTATATACAATATCTGCAGTGCAAGATTCTTTTGTTTTACCATCTTTTTCTCTCTGCTTCTTCCTTTCTTTTTTCCATTGTCTTTTTAAGTTACTGGAGCTAAAAATCCAGATAAGAGTATTTATCTTATTTCCTACAAATTACACTCTATTGGTCAAGACAGGTAAGCAGATTACATATTATGGCAAAATAAATATTAATTTATAGGGGCTCTAGAGAACAGACTCTTAATTCTTCCAGAGGGTAATTTAAAGAGTAAATGAAAACTTTCTTAAAGAAATGATGCCTTACTTTTGAAGAATATAATAAGTGGGGATTTGACCGCCAGATGCACAGTGAATGCCATATGAGTAGTCTCAGCAACCAGAGAGGACAGAGTGAGATCTTGAAACTAAGAAATGTTAATTAAGGGTTATATATAGAGGTGAGGCTTGGAGAGATGGACAAGATAAGATCTGAGATAGTGGAAGGTCTGTCCTGTCTTGTCAAGGAGTTGGGCTTATCCAGTATAAATAGAGGACTACATTATCAGGTTTTAGAAAGAAAATACTGGTAGCAGTGTGATCTAAAATAGATTTAAAGCTGGGAGGAAAAAAATAAAGCTGGGAGCACAGGAGATATGAGAGTATAAATACAGGATTGTGATTTGAACAATCAGAAACACCAACAGAGTAAGAAAATGAGGGAATCAGGAGAGAAGATTGCAGCAGAAAGTGAAATTAGAGTGTCTGATTTGATTTCAGAGTAGATTAGCCCAGAGGACGGTAAAATCCAGTTTGCAGCCATGGGTCTGGGAGGCTCACCCTGTGTGGAGAGGAGGTTCACTAGCTATCAGGAGGTCAAGTAACTCTGGGGATAGTTTATTGTATGTTGTCCCTAAAACATCCTAAGATAATTATAGGGTCTTGATGAAATGGTTGCTGTATAATCATAATGAATAAGAATAGCGGGGAGAGCTATGAGGTTCCATGAGTTTCAAATGATAAGAGATAGTCTACTCTGAGTCCTCAAGAATGATGAGTTGGATGGAAAGCCGAGAGATTTCCATAAAAACTATAGGACAAGTACTGGTTGAGAGAATGAGCAACCTCTTTTCAGAAATGTACTAGGGAAAGTGGCAGTGACTTAGAAAGAAAAACAGTAATTTGTTTATTTTAAGCAAAGATTCAGAAAGCCCAATGAAGAGTTTTAGAAATGAAGTGAGATACAGAAGATCAATTTAGGAGAAAGAAAGCAGAGATAAGCTTGGGATAATGATGACCAGAAAGGATAGAGACTAGAAAAACTTAATTTGCACATGAACTCTGGATCTGTGGGCAAGTTGTTTCCTTCAGGGGTTACAGACTGGTAACAAATGATTTGTGCCCAGAATATAAAAATAATTCATGTAAATAAATAATAAGTAACAATCCAATCCAAAAGGGCAAAAGACCTAAAATAGGCTTTGAATAAAATACACATACACAAATCACCTATAAACATATAAATGTATGCACACCATCTTTACTCTGTCGGGAAAATACATGTTTAAATCTCAATAGATAACACTACACACCCCTCAGAATTATTAAGACAATTAAAAATCCTAGGCTTTGGAAAGGATAGGAAGCAAGTGGATTGTTCATACATTGCAGGTAGGAGAATAAATTGGTTCAGCCATGTTACAATACTGTGTGGTAATATACTCTCTGTATTTGAATCCTGGCCTTTTCACTAATTTTGTAACATGAGGCAAGTTACTCATATTTCGTACATCTGTATTTCATTTGTAAAATGGAATTAAACAATTTAATTCATGAAAACTGCTTAGAAGTATGCCCAGTACATAGACAGTGTTTGGTTGATATCACCTACTATTACTGTTATTTTAAGTATTATGTTGGAATTTAAAAAAATAAATTTTAACCATTTATTATAAAATAAAATTTATAAAAACAACATAAAAATTAAGAGAAAAAATGAAAAATTGGGATAAGATATATAAGAACAATTATTAATATATAAATGGAAGCACTATTAAAAGCTTCCTCTTGATTCTTAGATGTATATTTTTGACATATCTGTACTTAAACTTGATATATCATGTTTTTTTATACTTATTTTTATACTTAAACTAATATCCTTAAATGTATGTGTTTCTATATACTATGGAACATTGCTATCCATGGCTATATAATGTCTTATTAAATGAAGATATCATAATTTAGTTGAAATAATGTTTATGCCTAGCATGTTTCCAATTATTTATTTTGTTATGATATGTAACACCTTAGTGAACATCTTTATGAAGAATGGCTTTTCCTGGTTACTCTGTAATCGATATTGCAAAGTATCCTTGTTTTGCTCATACTGTATTATTTTGTTCTACACATGAATCAGATTTCACAGTTGTTTAGTACATTCTGTAGTATAAACATTTCTAAATCAGGAACATAATGTTTGGAATGTTTCTTAAAACAAAACAAAAAACTATTAATTTAAACATTTAAGTAACTAATTTTAGATGATAATTTTATCTTATGTTTAAACAAAGATAATATTTTCAGAATATACAGTCAAAATAGTATTCATTGGCAGAAGGTGATAGAGTAAAAAATAAAGTGTATGTTCAGTATTGTGCCCCTTTTGGACCAATTGTGGTCTCTTCTCCCCAGAATATATTCTTGTTATAATATTCTGTATTACCTTAAATAAACCTCAAAGAATGCCAACAAAATCAATAATGAAGCTCGTTAACTCAGAGAAAGGAAAATAAAGCTATTTGGTTAATAAGATTTCTAGACATATCCTTAGACTTGATTCACATTTTCCCAACTACCTCTCTTCTTTACTGTGACTGAAAACTTGGACAACATGGTGTTGCTGAAATACACAGTCCACACATCTCTACATATAACACCCTTGGAGAACCATATGTCTATATTACCTTCTCTTCTTCCAATCTTGCTTGCTCTTCTACAATTATAAGAATTCTACTAAATTATGCATTGTAGCTATGGTGATTAAGCTTTGCGTAGCATCGGGTATGTTAAATCTTTCCTGAAAGTATGTGTTTAATCAAGTCATTACTCCTCAATGATGTCAAAAGTTCTTTTAGAGCGTGAAAGCATGGCATGTGTGTATGTTCCTCACAGTCTAGCTATTATGGGCTCTTTCTGTATTCTCTATCTGTCACTTAACTGCAACCAGAACAGTTAATAATGACAATTTCAATAGTAAACATTAGCCAATTTAAGGAGGGGGAGAGATGTTTGAATTCCCTGTGATTCTGAAATTTGGATTTTGAATGCTCTGGAACCTTAACTTTCTATACTAGTTGTAGGGCTCCCAGAAGTCTGGTGGAGAGGTGTGAACAGTTGGCTAAGGATGTGACTTGCTGCACTGAGCTTCAGTTTTTATTTAACATCATTTCAGCTGCTTCTCCCTTCTTTGCATTTACCTCTTTAACCTTTAACCACAGTTACTGAAGTCATCTATTTTCTTGAAATTCTTTATGTAATATACCATGGGTTTGTGCCTGTGCAATTTTCTTTTTTATCTAAAGAGTGGGGACAAAGCCCATTGTCAGTGCTCAATAAATGTTTCATCAATGCCATTACTTAATATCCATTTAATTAATATTCATTATAGATCAATTCATAATTGTCATCATAGTAATGATAGGCAAAAAAGAATCTAATTTTTTCCATACTTTGAAAATCTAACTCAGACTCATTTTTATGTTATTATTCATAAAAGATAGCTGCTTTTTATTTATTTATTTTTAAAAAATATGTAGAATTAAATTCTGAACATTCCTCTATTTTTTGCCAATGGTTTTCTGACTCAAATTCCAGTGAGGAACACATTTAAGCATTAAAGCTCTATAATGTTTATAAAATATGTGTACATCCATTTTGGTTGGACAGATTCTTCATGTATTTTTATTTTAAAGGTACATAGGATAAGAAATGGGCAAGGACCCTGCCTCACTAAGTGATGATTCCATCATCTACACTTATGAGATGAACCATTTATCTGTTACATTGTCTTAGATTGATTTTAGAGGTTTCTGAAGAACCCATCTTTGTGGTAGCTTAGGCTATATAATATAGAATATGTATACTTACAAATAAGGTCGAATCTAGAAGAAAAAAATCGTTATATTGCAGCAAATTGTATTTGTTTCTACCTAACTATGATAGAGTTCTATTTTTAGGATTCTAAAATACTATTTTTAGTTTTGTTTTTTTTTAATAGGGCTGCAAAGATATTTTTCCACATTTCTATGATATTTTATCCCTAACATGTAGCTGTACCTAGAGCAAATTATAATAATTTTTTTAAGGAAACAAACTTGGAGTCTGTTAATTTTGTCATGGTTTATAGAAAAGCAAAAGCAAAAGGCTGACATGACATAAACTGAAAGTTCAATTAATCGAAAATCTGATGGAAATCTAAATCATGTAAGCAAAAATTAGCATTATCTAAAGAAGAATAAAATATATTTGATAGCTAAAATCTAGGAAATAGGCTAAAGCAAAGAATATTTTGTATGTACCTGATTCAAAAGTGAGTATATGCAATTATGTATTAATGAATTAAGTTATTCTACAACTTGTTACCAATAACATTCAAAGCAGCTTATATAAGTAAGCAGCAATCTAAAACAATAAATGTACACCTAAATCAAATTAGACTTAGAAATTCATGTCGCTAATATCCTAAAAAAGTTGACAGAGGTAGCTTGCAAATTTGTCCCTGAGTTTCTTAGTAGCCTCATGAAACGAGGGGAAATACAGTCTTGCAGTCTTCACAACATAAAAACAAATCATTCATTTAGCGGAAACACTTTTTTTTTTAAAAGATTTATTTATTTATTTGAGAGAAAGACACAGAGAGAGCACAAGCAGGAGGAGAGGCAGAGGAAGAGGGAGAAGCAGACTCCCTGCTGAGCTGGGAGCCCAACGTAGGGCTCTATCCCAGGACCTGGAGATCACGACCCGAGCCAAAGGCAGATGCTTAACCATCTGAGCCACCCAGGCGCCCCAACACTTTTAATTGTTACTGTTGTTACTGAGATCTGAGATTAATTTCTTCCATAGCAAATTGTATTGGGAGGGCACTACGCCTCAACAATATTGCTATAATTGTAGTAGTGTTTGTTTCCTTTGGTTTCTCTTTTTTATAATAACTGTCAATGCAGACTGATGGCTTATGGCCAAAGTGCATTTTAGTATAAAGAAGTCTACCTGTTGCAAAAATAAAATAGTAATAATTCTGCCACAAGAAAAAAGAAAGAAGCAGGGCCACCTGGCTGGCTCAGTCGTTAATTGTCTGCCTTTGGCTCAGGTCAGGATCCCAGGGTCCTGGGATTGAGCCTCACATCGGGCTCCCTGCTCCGCGGGAAGCCTGCTTCTCCCTCTCCCACTCCCCCTGCTTGTGTTCCCTCTGTCGCTGTATCTCTCTCTCTGTCAAATAAATAAATAAAATCTTTAAAAGAAAAAAGAAAGAAACATAGTAGTTAAAAGTTAGATGGATGTCATTCATGAAGATTTATTGTATTGAGCAGAAGTTAACAGCAATTGTTTTACATGATCGAGAATACTAAAGAAAATATCTACTTTATAATATATTGATTTAAAAGGAATAACTGCAAGGTTGAGAAAAAAATACCTTAACAGAAACTAAAATATATCAGTGTCTATATAGGGAAGAATCAACTTTTGAGGACAACTGAATCAGTGATCTGAAGGAGAGGATTAAGAAAATCTCCTTTAGTACAAGGAGAATAGCAACAAGGTGCTATCCCTAAAGAAAAAATTAAAATATTTTCTTAGGTCTAAGTATACTGAAGAAAATCAGATTAAGCTAAAAAGAACCAACATCTTCAAATTCACTCGTCTATTTAATGTGATTCACAAATAGTATTTATTTATTTATTTTTTGCTTGGCAAAATGATTCCACAGTTTACAGGGAAGAATAAATACGCACAAATACATTTTAAATTCATAAAACCATAAACAATAGTAAGGAAAGACCTGTTTTTTTTTTAAAGATTTTATTCATTTATTAGAAAGCGTGCAAGCGAGAGGCAGCAGAGGGAAAGGGAGAAGCAGACTCCCCACTGAGTAGAGGGCCCAGTAGGGGGCTTGATCCCAGGACCCTGAGATCATGACTTGAGCTGAAGGCAGCTGTTTAACCGACTGAGGCACCCAGGTGCCCCAGGAAAGACCTGTTTTTAGCAAACCTTAAGATTATGCTTACTAAAATCTCAGTGATCAAAATAACGTAATAGTGGCTCTAGAAGATATAAGGACCTGGTAGAAAGTCTAAAACACAGTAAACTATATGTAGTAATATAGTGTATGATGAAGGCCGCATATTAAATCTGGAGGGGGATGGTGGGGATCAGTTGTGTTGAGATTACTGTGTAGCCATATGGGAAAGTAAATTAAGATAAATTCCACTTTATACCTACTCCAAAATAAATCAAACATGGATTGAAGGTTTATTTTTGACCTATAAAAAGATTTATTTTTTTTGCCTTTTGACCTTCTTCCTAAAAGGAAGACATTAAAGAAAATGTTGACAGACTTGACCAATCAAAAATTTCTTTTAAAAATGGTTAAGGACCAAAACCACAAATCAAGGCAAACAAGCATTATAACAAATAAAGCCTTGTTTTATAAAATTAATGCAAATAACTATAAAATAATTTAAAAACGTAACTCATCAATAATTGAGAAAAACATATTAAAACAAGTCAGAGATCATACCTTTTCTATCCAGTGAGACACGATTTCCACAAAGTGTGGCATAAATGTTCCCAAATATGTGAACCTCTGTTTTGGTATTTCTGCTTATGCCCTCCAAAGGAAGATTGGGGTTAGGGCAGGGCAAATATCCAGAACTAACTGCATTACAGTAGAAATAAATACTTTAAATCATTTCTCTCTTCTGACTCTTAAATTTTCAGTGCAATAAAAATCAGATCCCTTCACCACTAGACATTTAAGGATAAATTCCACCTTGCAAAGGTAACCTGTGGTTTTAATGATTCCACATGAAGTGGTGGTCATCATAAAGTATTTATATACATGCTTTTCTCTGTTTTACTATTAAAAATAACTTGTCTGTTTTCAACTTTCAACTTGAAACCTGAGCAAGAATTGATTCATTTAGAACTTTTGGTCTGTACGCCAATTTCATGCACAATGCAGTGATTTTTGACGCTCTTTTGTCTTTTTTCCTTAGTTCAACCTATATTCCCTCCTTTCTGTAGAATAAAGATTATTTAATTCTTTTGAGGCTGCCATACTCATTCCTTGCCTTTCAGTCTAGATGGTAAAATATATCATTTCAAATTCTGTTGCTAATACTCACAGAAGCTTTAACCAATTTGGCCTCACGTTCCCAAGGAAACCCAAATCCTTTAGGAATACAGCTCACCACACCACATTCTATTCCCTATAATATTATTCCTATTTCACCCCAACCTCAAATATTCTTGAATTCTTCCATTTGGTTAGCATTACTCCAACATCCTGGAGTCACCAATGCCTGTATCCCTCCAGTTTCTTTCATTCTAGCACTTTCTTCTTCTCTTTCTCGCCATTTTTCCCTTTTCATGGCATCTGCCCCACAATATATGGACTAATTTCCAATTAAAACACTCAAATAAAGTGTCACCTAACATCTTGTGCTAGATAGCACTAGACAGCACCATGATTTGAGTCCAGCACTAGAACTTCTCTGTTTCACTCTTAGTGATGTGTCTGCCCTTAAACTCACACTAGAGCGATAGCTGTTCTTTTCTGCTATTTTTCTGTATCTGTAAACGGATGTGACCTTGTCTGTGTCTTACTGTAGCCATAAGTATATGCAGCTGTGAAGATACACTCACCGTGTCAAATTTTCCTCCTCCTTCTACCTTAACTCACAGTATTCTAATTCCTGACTATAAAAAGGGTAGAAAACTATCCTTGCTGTTTGTCCCAAATCCAGTGGCATTCTTTTTGGTTGGATTCCCAAGGAGCAGAGCATGAACCGGGGGTTTAGCTATTTGTGATTTAGAGAGGGAGGAATATTTCTTTTTTTTTTTTTTTTAAAGATTTTATTTATTTATTCATGAGAGATAGAGAGAGAGAGGCAGAGGCAGAGGGAGAAGCAGGCTCCCCGCTGAGCAGGGAGCCCGATGCGGGACTCGATCCCAGGACCCTGGGATCATGACCTGAGCTGAAGGCAGATGCTTAACCGACTGAGCCACCCAGGCGTCCCGAGGGAGGAATATTTCTTTATAAAACCATCTGCAAGGGAGGGAGGAAACAGGAGAGGAAGGGAGCTTTGTGCAAGAAAGGGGTTATAAGGAGAGTGTAAGCGTTGGCCTAAACCCTGGGAGTTCTGGCATAAAATCAAACCATAAAGTTGTTCTTAACTTAAGACAAGGGGCTGGTTTTTTCTAACCCATTATCAGTCATTCATTAGCAGTGGCTTCCTCCAGCATAGGAGGTGCTTGCTCTCCAGAGAGCCTGCTCCTGGAGTAAAGAATAACTCTTCAGAAAATGTGACAATTGGGAATTCTCAGTGGTCCACACTCGTAGCAGTGGGGGATAGGTATTTTGGCCAGGTGACAAAGGATCTGCTTTGGGCTACCAACAACATCCACTAGACCCCCTTTTCAAGAATCCTCTTTTTTGAATCCCCTGCAGTATTGACAGTATTTTAAGTGCTCTGTTCTCAAACTGTGGCACTCACCTCACACATTTCTACTTGGTTTTATGCTACCTCTCTAGCCACACTCGATCCATATTTCTAAATTCCTGGTCCTCCTTCTATTCTTAAATATGTTTCCATTTTTAACTATATACTTAGGTCATTATGCTCGCTGTAGATTATCTCATCCAATTCCATGACTCCAACTACCACTTTTGAACACATCTGTGTAAGCTTGTTCCCTCTGACCCCTCAAGATCCAAATACTCAGCTTCACCTTGTGGCTTTCCTCTTGGATGTCCCACAGAGGCCTCAAGGTCACATCAGGAACTGAACTTAAATTGTTTCTTGTGAAGCTTTTCCCTGTGCTCACTGACCCCTCTGCCATCACTCTCATTGCTCGCATGAAAGGGTAGACCTCTTTATGTTTAGCACCTAATTCATTGTGACAAATATTAGATGTTCAACAAATATTGACTGAATTAATGAATCACAATCAGTTGTCTCTTTTTATCCCCATCAGTTATCACTTTCTCTTGAGTCAGGAAGAAAATACATCAGACAGTGACATAAATATCCAATAACAAATTAAAATGGGTATGTGGCATGGAGGCTTATTTTTAAAAATCATTCATAACACATGGTAATTAAATCTTACTGTTACAAGCTAATAAAATTGAGTTTAAAGTACGTGAAGATGAGGTAATATTAGTGGATGTCTAATGAGCATTGTGTTTAGTTTCTGGAGTGGCACTTGAAGTATTTTATAATTATTACTAAATTTCAGAAAACTTGTGATTGTTATGTTATTGTACTTATATAAAATATCCAATAGATGGTACTGTGAAATGCCTAATATTTAAAATAAAATGGCATTGCAGGTAGAGAGCTTAAAGGGAACATTTCAGAATTCTGAGGAGAATCAAGACATTTTTCTCTGGATGTCAAATTATATTTAAAATCTGATTTTTAAAAATACGGTTTAAGCAATACAGTAGTCCATGTAAAAAATCATAAATATTCATTCTTAGTCTAGCTCAGAAAATGAAAATCGATGTTTACTACTAAATGGAACTTAAAAATTGTTCCTATTCTATTAGTAGTTTTTTTTTAATGTGGTGATTACTCAATGTTACTCAAATAACAGCATTTTCAGCAAGAAATTATAGCAGCAGCATGTCTTTGTCACTGAAATTCTACAGAAAATTTTATGTTAAAAATAAAGCAGGCCTGTGTGAGACAATCTCCTTTTTACTTAGAGTGAGTTCATTATTTCTTTCATATGTTGGTCTCTCCCAAAACTAGTCTAATATCTGAGTAGAACATTATACTGTTTTATAAATATAACATGCATTCAGAACATTTAAAAATACGTATGATCTTATGGAATTAATATATTTTTTTTAAAAGTAATAAGAACTGATTAGAGTTTGTTCCTAAAGAGCATATGAAAAGTAGCAATTTGTAAATAGCCTTATTTATCTTAGTGCTCATCAGTATTTCCATTTTAAAGTGGCACTTGTTTATATGTAAGAATTATGCCAAATACTGATTATCAGAACTAAGTTTTACAAAACCTATTTCTAAAGCTAAAACTGTCTGAGGAATTATGTGATAACATAGAAAGCTTGTGTTGCATGTAGCTTTTTAAAATTTTTGCTACTGTTTCTGATACTGTTCTTGAATATTGGTGAGTATTCCTTTGTATTAGGGTTGTTTATTTGTTAGTTTATTCAGTAATCTTTTATTGTGTGTGACAGTATGCCAGGTACTAGAGAAACCAAGATAAATAGCTTTTAAGAAGAACGTTTTTACATGAATCAGCAGCATACGCCCTTTGGTTTCTTTATGCGTTTACTGTTTTTTACATGTTTTATATAATCTGAGTATTTTATATTATGCATCCTCTTAAAAAGATTATAGTCTTAGGTGGATATGAATGTTCTGCTTAAGGAAAATATGCTATTGAAATACCTTGAGCTGGCTTAAGTAACGGAGGTTATTTTCTTTATTAAAAAAATAATAATTAGTTCTTTGCTAAGTCTAGGGTTTTCTGACCATTATCTCCTAAGCCATATCAAAACAAACATGCCAGATTTGTAGTAGAAAAGTGTGGGATGAACAACTATTTTCCTGGATACTTGGAGTTAAACATGATTTCTGTCCACCACTATGTAATGATAACATCTTTATGGACTCCTCAGGGAATAAAGGGGCTTCTAGAATCCTGCTCAGGCCCTTTAAGATTTTGTGTGCATTGCGTATTATGTTCTTGTCAAGAACAGTAACACATGCTGATTCATTTACTCAGATTTCCTAGTATACTGGATGTATATAACATTACACGGCCAAGTTCCTACTTGAGCTAAATGGGTTTAAATATAAACTGTGCATGCAGATCTCAAGTGATAGTCTCTTAATAGATGTCAGATACTCTTTATTGCTGCCCTCTTTTATTTCAGTAACATTTTAATTAATTCACACTGATTGAATAAATGTACATTGAGACTTGTTTCCTAATGAGGGCGCATTTAGAGGAAAGGTTTTGCATCATTCTGATATCCTGTGGGTAATTATATTCTAATTATATGGTCGGGGGAAAAGAGTCTATAACTCAGTACTGATATTGTTCGTTGGACCCAATTAATTACATGCACATAATGAAAGTTCATGATAAGGTTGACTGGCAGTCAGTGTAAAATTTTAACTCAATTGAATCTTAGCCTAATGTGAGTGCAGAATTGGACTTTAACCTGGTTAGAAAATGCTTTGGTGTGAGATCAGTGGATATTTAGAGGGGCAGAGGATAAGAACAAATTTCATTATAACTTATTTGTTTTTTAATTCGAGGTCTTTTCCAAGATTGATGCAAAGGAAAAGTTATCAGCCTAATGCTTTAATTCTAAATATTATTATCAATATTCTTTCACTACCTACAGTGATTTTTCTGTATTTTAGAAAGCCACCATGATACATTTTGAGAATGAGATCATGTTGAGAAAAAGAATAGTCATATCAGGAAGTATTATTGATTAATTTTATTCACATAAAATTCAACAGATATTAACCTATTATATTAGATGTGGTTTTTTAAGGGTGATTTTTTATTTAAAACCACCACCTGCACTCAGATCCCTGTCCCAAGCATCACAAACAGAATCATACACATACATACGTACTCATAAATAGGTGTGTTAATTATCTTTACGTAAGTAAGAGTTCTAAAGAATTACCTGACACAAATAAATAATCAATAAGACATGTGCATTTCATCTTGAAATGTATTTTGAAGATGGTTGAATCTGATGCTTAAGGATTTTGCAATACTTCAAAGAAAAGCTAAAGCCATGGGGCACCTGGGTGACTCAGTTGCTTAAGTGTCCAACTCTTTATTTCAGCTCAGGTCATGATCTCAGCGTCCTGGGATCAAGTCCTGAGTCAGGCTTTGCACTCAGCAGGAAGTCTGCTTGAGTATTCTTTCCCTCTCCCTCTGCCTCTCCCCTCCACTCATGTGCTCTTGTACTCTCTCTGTCTCTAAAATAAATCTTAAAAAAAACAACAACAACAACAACAGCACTAAAGCCATGTCTAGATACCAGCTCCCATCCTTCCTTACTCAATGTCATTGTTTTCTTTGAATGAAAGGACATTCTTCTCCAAAATGGTAGGTGTCATTTGATGCCCACGGTCCATTTGGGGATTGAGGAGTATAGCAAGGAAGACTTTTTTGTCTTTTCTTTTTCTTAGCCTCTCTTGTCTCCACTCTCTTTTTCTGCACTGTTTTCTCTCTTAGGTCTCTTCTCTCCTCTCCTGCATCTTTCCTTCTTTCTCTCTCCTGTAGCAGCTCTAACATATACATTTCATTAAATAAATAAATAAATAAATCTTTTGGTTCCATATATTCATGAGCAACAAACATAGTTTCAGATGAAGAAAGTGTGATTAAGTCCTTTTTTTGCTGAGCTCTAGGCAGGCAGTGGAAATGAGGGGAATCATTTATGTTCTAAAGTTAATAAAATAGTTACCATTTATTGGAAACTTAAATTTGTTAGACACCCTTTTAATCAGGAAGGTAGCTATCATTATCATGCCACGGGACATCTGAGGAAAGTGAAGCATAGAGAGATTGAAGAAATTTACCTAAAGTCACACAACTTGCAGGTGGCACAAGCAATACATGCCCTACCCAAATTCCATGTTCTAAACCCATTTTGGTGTTCATGCTGCATTCCCCAACAGTTGGTGAGGCACGAATTCATTTAGGGGATCTAGATCAGCATTTCAAAAAGGAATGGAAAAAGTAGCCATTACCAAGGTAGAGGAGAATAGAAGTGAAGAGAGAAAAGAATAGAATATATCAGAGAGGGGGGCATCCAAGGTAGGTAGTCTTTGTGAAATTATTTTACAAGTATATAAATATACACGTATTGTTACTATGGATCAGAGCTAAAAAGAAATTGAAGAACCCTTCTTCACCATATGGACTTCTGATGATTTTATGAGACCTAACCAAGTAGGATAACATTTCTAATGGTTTTATTTCAATAGCTAGTCAAGTAAGCAAGACAATAACAATAAAAATAACATTAGAAAGGATTTAGTTGTTGCTGATTGCTTTTATATGTAGAAAGCTATCTTTGAAACTTGGATATCTCTGTAAAGATATATTTTTAACATTTTTAGTGAAAACATTTGGTGCCCCTTAATTTTCCAAATATCCATTGCACTAGGTGTACTTTCCCTGAAGGCTCAGGGTGCTTCCTTTTCTAAACACAAACATGCACGCATACTGGGGGAGCAATTAAGGAGGGAGCCTCACAATCCCTTCTGTGCAAAATCTTCTGAACTAAACTCTGCAAATATGTGTAAACAATCACATTTACAAGAATAAGAATAGACATTCTTGTGAGCAATTAAAATTATAAGGGTAATGAAATGATCTCAATTAAAAATATTCTTACCATTAAATTTATTTGGTGCAGGCTTAAAAATTTGGCTCAAGTGAGAAGTGGTTAGTCAAGGGACCCTGAATTAAGATTATAATATGTGTATCTTCCTTTTTTTAAAGATTTAATTTATTTATTTGTCAGAGAGAGAGAGGGAACACAAGCAGGGGGAATGGAAGAGGGAGAAGCAGGCTTCCCGCCAAGCAGGGAGCCCAATGTGGGGCTCGATCCCAGGACCCTGGGATCATGACCGGAGCCTAAGGCAGATGCTTAACTGACTGAGCCACCTAGGCATCCCATATGTGTTCTTCTAAAATATTTTATTTTTGGTATTTACATTTTAATTAGGTATGTCAAGGTGCTACTGAAAAAAAAAAAGATCCTTCTAATTGAAAGACTCGCCATACATTGAAATAATGATTGGTTATAAAAATTATTTGTAGCATAAAAATTATTTCAGTCTCACTTCCTTTTTTTAAAAAGATTATTTATTTATTTATTTGACACAGAGAGACACAGCGAGAGAGGGAACACAAGCAGGAGGAGTGGGAGAGGGAGAAGCAGGCTCCCTGCAGAGCAGGGAGCCCAATGCAGGGCTCTATCCCAGGACGCTGGGACCATGACCTGAGCTGAAGGCAGACGCTTAACGACTGAGCCACCCAGGCACCCCCAGTCTCACTTCCTTTTAAAAGTTTGTTTTGTGGGGCGCCTGGGTGGCTCAGATGGTTAAGCTCTGCCTTTGGCTAGGATCATGCTCTCCAGGTCCTGGGATCAAGGCCCACGTCGGGCTCAAGCTCAGCCGGGAGTCTACTTCTCCCTCTGCCTCTCCTCCTGCTTGTGCTCTCTCTCTCTCTCTGTCCCTATCTCTCAAATGACTAAATAAAATCCTTAAAAAATAAAATAAAGTTTGTATTGTGTTCAAATGTGTGGTGTATACACTTAAGGACCTGCAAAATCATAAAAGGTTAAACAAATTATGAATCTGGAACGTGACAGTAAAATTCACCTAAATCAAATGTATTTACTTTCTCTAGGGTAGGGATGGCCTTGATACATTTTATCATCAAGTGTGAGAGACCAACTTCTCCCTTTCAGGCTGACAGTACAATTTTAGGAAGACAATTGTTCTTTTCCCAAACTCGCATTTCTTTCTCTCACTTCTTTTTTGATGCCAGAGATATCCAATTGCATATAAGGAAAGCAGCTATTTAGAATAGTTTTATTTGGCCACTTCAGTTTACCTCTGTCCTAGAAGTTACTGTGTTAAATTACTCCATATTGATATTCAAGCCCCTTCTTTCAGGCAGAACAAATGCATATTGTGGTCTCTAAATACTTCCCAGTGTTCACTGTCTTAAAATAATTTGATTTTCAAATCACTTAAAAAAATAGAGACATGGCTAGAAAGAAAGTTAGAAAAGAAATTCTTATTGAACTTGTTGTTTGAGTAAAAGGAGCCCGGGACAGGGAAGTATTATATTTGGATATCATCATTAACTTTATTTTCTTAGGCTGGTTGTCTGATCTTTCTGATTTTCAGTTTCTCAGTCTGAGAAGTGGAATATCTCAGCTTAGAAGGAGGATTCAATGAGGCAATAAGCATAAAAGCAATTTTTCAAAAAACAAACATTCCTGTATAGGTATAGCATATAATTCTGTCAATTTTACTTTAGTCTTAAAATAACTAATGACCCTTTTAATGTGAGTACTATGCTCTTATATTTTTAACTCAAACCTCCCAACAATCTCTCCACGAAAGATTTTTCTTTGCCCTGTGACAATTTGGATTATATTGTCAATTTAAAATGATTACATGTTAGAAACTACAAAGACAAGAGATATCTCAATACTTTAGAATAATAGGATTTTTAAAAATTCTTTGGTATTAGGTTGAACTTAATAAGTGCCCTGAAGACAAATGCATCTTTTAAACTAATTATCTGTACTGTGTATTCTATTTAATATTAAAATGATACTGATTAAATAAAATCAATCACATTCCTCTGTAGTCACACCTCACATTTGATTAAATACAAATATACAGTTCCTGTATTAATTCTGATTAAAAATATATTACATTTAGAATTATACACTCATGATAATTTTCAAAAAACTAAAACATTTACTCTACTCATCCTTGATATTTAAAAATCATATACAGAAGAGTATAGTTGAAGTAATAAAATATCTGAATTTGTTCTCTAATGAGTTGCTTGTTTATCTTTTACTCAGATACCATAGTTTTCTTATCACAACTCGAGAGTAAGCCACTGATGGGCATGTTAATTTAATATATACTCTTTGCCTACACATCTTGATTATAAGTGAGCTTATATATATACATTGTTTTATCACTCCTATTCTTGGAGTGAATTTTTAGTGTAGCTCTCAGACGTCTGAGTGTTGCTGGAGAAAATTCTCTGAGCTGGTGGCTTTCTTACATATTTATGACTTCTAGCCCCACCCCACTCGCTATGAATTTTGCTTGATTCTGTTACTCATTCTTTGTCAACTGCTTTCCCGTTCTCAGAGAGGTCATGGCAAACTCTCTACTATTTCCTTGCTTTCTTCATGTCACTATCTCTCTGCCAACATTCCTCACTCTCAGTAGATGATCTGTACCCCTACTACCTTAAGAAGGAAGAAGCCCATATACCTAAATATCTGTATATTACCAGTTCTCCACACAGGTGGTAGCAAAGTGCCAGCCAGGGTTTAATTTCATCCTACAGTCTCTTTTGGGGAGACAGTGCTTTAAAAGGGCTTTTTATTATCTTAGTTGGCATTGTTTTTGCTTTTTATGACATCAGGCCACATGAATCCAGTATATCCCCAGCCTACATTATTATTTTGCCATCATATATGCAGAAATATATATTTTATTGCGTTCAACCTTTTGCAAATAAATTACAGATAGTATAACACTACATCTCTAAATATGTCAGCAGGTATCTTCTAAGATTAAGGACAGTTTTCAAACTGAGGGTTGCTGGAGTGGGGGTGGGGTGGGAGGGATGGGGTGACTGGGTGATAGACACTGGGGAGGGTATGTGCTCTGGTAAGCGCTGTGAATTGTGCAAGACTGTTGAATCTCAGATCTGTACCTCTGAAACAAATAATGCAATATATGTTAAGGAAAAAAAAAGAAGAAGGTAGCGGAAGGGGAAGAATGAAGCGGGGAAAATCGGAGGGGTAGACGAACCATGAGAGACGATGGACTCTGAAAAACAAACAGGGTTCTAGAGGGGAGGGGGGTGGGAGGATGGGTTAGCCTGGTGGTGGGTATTGAGGAGGGCACATTCTGCATGGAGCACTGGGTGTTGTGCACAAACAATGAATCATGGAACACTACATCTAAAACTAATGATGTAATGTATGGGGATTAACGTAAGAATAAAAAAAATAATAAGATTAAGGACAGTTTTCTATACAATTACCATACTATTATCACACCTAGGAATATTAACAATAATTCCATAATATCAGTCATTATCCTGTCTATATTCAAATGCTTAAAAGTATGTCAAAAATGTCTTTTATAGATTTTTTTTTAGTGGTTGAAGTGGGGTGGACAGTATCTATTCGAGATTTTTGCATCACACTTGGCTGTTTCTCTGAACCATTTTGACAACTATAACCTTCACTGGCTTTCCATTGTGCTGCTTTGGAATGAACGTATACAGTGAGCATAGATTCTTCCAAAAGTCGAAGGCATCTGTGACTCATGCTGTGGAGACAGCTTGATGGACATCCTAGGTTGGTTGCTTGAGAGTCTCTGGGACTTTCCTGGGCTTATGGCCTAAGATAGGATAAGGAATCATAGGATAAGACATTTGATCTGGATTTGAGGGGGAAGAAACATTTATATATTATAATAAAGTTGGAAGAACAACATTCATGTCTTAAAATGTTTATTGAGATATAGACTTGAACTAAGAGCTAAGAAGGAAAAATAGGAAAGCTGACAAAAAATTTGAGCTGACCTAGATTGAAGCTAGCACATTCTTCCCACTGCCCATTGCCCCAGGTGTTATGTAGACTGACTTGGACTCAAAAGTCCAGAATATTACTAAAATCAGAAAGCTTTCAATGAAAGTTCTATTAAATCTGTTTTCAATCTATCTTAGAAAGAGCAATTCCGTAAGGTTCTCCTGTTAATGGGATAGTTAACCCGAGTTCATCCTCCCAGACTTGATGACTTCTTTTGATGAAAAATCTGCAGCTGCAACATTTTTTTTTTTTTACTTATATTATAAAAATATCTTCAAAATGGAGTTGCATTCCTGGACACTTTAATTTTCTCTAGGGCTGCCTTAGACCCCTTCTTCTCATCCACTTTTGGGTGCATTGGATCTTTCTGGTCCCTCTCTGTGATAAGTTTCTATGAAGGGGCCTGCTTCTTCATTAATCTCAGTATACTGCATAAGGAAGTCAATTGATATCTGTGTTCTCAGATTGTTCAGACCCATCTTGGACATCCATTTAGAGTTGCCTTCAAATAGCTCAGTCCTGGGGAGGAAACGAAAATGCTGACCACTCCCTCCTTTTCAGAGACACACAAATGTCTAAGAACTCCTAGCTTCACATTCAGCTTTCATACTTCCCCTCACCACACACAGCTTACCACAGGAAAACTTTGGCTAGTACTATGCGTGTGATTTGTCAACAATTTTCCAAATTTGTTGAGTCCCATAGGACGTACACTTTTGGAATTTGGTAACCTTTTTTCTGTTTCTTGCCAGAAAAAAAGCTTCCCACTGTGACTCAGAAAAGGAGGGGTGGTGGATAATTGAAAATGCACTGTCACAAAGACCAGCTTCAGTGTATTTAACGTCATCTTTTTTGTTTTTTTCTAATTACTCTCAAGGAAAATTTTTCTACGTATTTAATAATATTTTTACTTTTTACTGATACTAATGGAATATTTTTTCTTATTTCCAGAAAAATCACAAAATAAAACCAACACCATAAGCTATGTCTCCATGAAAAAGACACTGAGTATTTTTAGGAAGGAATGAGAGTTGGACTGGAAAATGGAAAATTGGGACGGGTAAATGGGCAACTTAAAAAATTAGTAGGAATGGTTTATGAAGGATAATGGGACTTGGAGATGAGTTCTTATTGCAAAATATAAATGTAATACATCCGTGTTGTTTCAGAGAGGTCTGTGAAGCCGGCCAAGGATGTTGATCAATCTGCTTTGGGTGATGAAATTGCATTTTGGATAAGTAATTCACAATCTAATCCACTCTGCATTGGAGCATTCCTTATTTTGTGAAAAGATATTTACTCATGTATTTAATGAATTTAAGCAGAAAAAATCTGACAAGGAAATGCATTTTATATTTATTCACTTATTTCACAGGAGAGTAGTGATATAAGAACTTTTGGCATTTGTTTTCAGTTTGACTTTTGTTTTTTTCAGCTTTAATATGAACTTCTCTTTTTCAGCAGACTCTGCCCACTTCAGGAGTTTCAGTCCCTGAGGTGCGTAAGCAAAAAAAAAAAAAAAAAAGCAAAAAATTTCACACTTGGGATTATAGGTCATTATACATCTCATGTTGTTAGAAAGAACATTTGTGGCTATATCAGTGACCTACTAATATCAGTTTGTATGGTTTATTTTGTCTCATATAATGATATTTGGAATTGGGGACCTTGATATTTTCATGATGGGATAGACTTGAAACTGTTCCAGTCTCCATTTGTGACAAACATTAGGAAAGCAAAAAGTTATGTAAAACAAAGTTTACAGAGAATAATGAAAGTTACTTTGCAAAGAGTTTTGTCCTGTGTATAAGAATAGCATCATTCCTATGTGTCAAGTTAAAATGTAAATACCTTACAGAAAACCCAAATAGTTCAATCCCCTGTACCATTAAAATATAGTTTTCAATGCTAGTAGGTTGGGAAACTCTTGTTCACTTAGAAATGTCTGTCACTTTAAAAAGAGTACTTCTGCATTTATCACTTAGCATATACCATTATATAGAAAGTCATTGGAATAAAATGTAGTGACAGAATAAATGACTTTTATTTTGAAAATAAATGTAGGCATTGCCACATCATTTATTTTTAGTAAAGTGTTAGCATTACCTTTGCATTTACAAAGCAAAGCCTCCACATTTTTCTGTGACCCTATTCTATTTGATTGTTTTTATCTTTAAAAGATATGCTCAAATGGTATTGTTTCCCTTAAAACTATAATTTGAATCTGCTTGCTTAGGATAGGTATTATTTATAATATATGAGTACTATATAAGACTGTGAATTTATTTAGAGGAACACATATAATTGCACGAAAAGTATTAAACTCTCTCCCCTGCCCCCTAAAGTTTTTGAGTCAGTGTAGACTGCCTCATGAAACTTAAAAAATTCATTTTGTAATCAGAGATATACTTAAAAATATACTGGAGATATGCTTGAAAAATAATGCTTCTAATCTAAGAGAAATATTAAACTATTTTTGTATGCTTTAAGTCCATTGATACCATTATCATAGTTATTATAAAAATAAAAATGTTGAATTACACACTTAAGCAACAAAGGTACTTGGAAAGTGTATCACTTAGTTTAATTATTTAAGTGTAAGATAATAAATTTTGTATATTCAGGGGTTTGAGTTTATTTTTGCCCCTATCATAGCGCATCAAGTGAATATAGGCACTGTATTTGAGATTTAAAGTTTTCTCTTTATAGACTTGTTAACTCTCCATAGGTGTCCCATATTCAACTGTATAATCTATATCATATAGATAGAATAAATAGACCAAAATTGTAGTTTTCATAATATGCTTTTCTCATTTGTAAAAAAAAAAAAAAAAAAAATTCTTCTTCTGTAAAGTAACTTCCTACAATAATTTTTTTTTTCTGGCGTGTTATATTGATTTATATTATCTTTTCACCATCCTCTGAGGTATGTATGCACACACATACTTTTAGAAAGTCACTACCATAATACAGGTAAACAGCCCAAAGTAAAAGATTTTGACAAGGTCCTTCTCATTCCTAAATTTCATTTCTTCCAATCAGGATTTCTTGAACAGAAATCTTGTAAGTGGTTTATACCTCGTATGAAATTATCCTAAGAGAAAATATTCACAGCATGTGTGATGTGTGAAAACCAGGACTTGGGGATCAAGTTGCAAACTGTACCTCCAGGTTTAGTTGGGGAGTAGCACTTCCAGGTACTTGAGACTAGCTCTCATTCTAATTTTTTGCTTCCCATCTGCCCCAAAAGGCCCCACCTGGATCATTACACCACTCATTCCCAGTTATGGTGATTGAATGGACACATAAAGTACTACAAAGTAAATGAACTTCTTTCAAACACCCAACTTTAACTCCTATGATCTAAGCAGCATATGCATGATAACTTAATGATAACATATAACAATATACCTATTTTATATTTTAAAAATCACTGCCATTTACTAAGTGTCTATTTTATGCCAGTACCTTTATTTACATTTTCTCAATTTATCATCACACAAATCTTCTCGTTTTATAGATGAATTAATTGGTGGCTTAGAGATAGTAAATAACTTGCCCAAGTTTGCACAGCAAGTAAGAGACAAAGCTGGGATTTGGCCTCCAAGCCCATATTTATGCCTTTGCCCTACTAAAGTAGTTTTTGTTTTTAGTAAGCCCTTACTTAACTAAATTAAAAAAAGGAATGAAAATCTTTATATCAATTATTATATTTATGTTTAAAACTGTATAAATTATTTTTTTTTAAAATCAAGAGTACTTTGCTATGCAGCAATAATAAATTTTGCTGCAACTTCCAAGGATTCCTAGCAGACTTAGAGTCTTTGCCATTTTCCAAAGGAATTAGTTTGTCTCGGCAGGAAACTACTCCAATTTCACAATAAGGTCACAATAATTAAAAGTGCAGCTTTGCAGCTGTCAGCCTTGCCTTCTTAGAGCCTGTAACCCTTATAAGCAGCAATGAATTTGGGGACAGTTCTGCTTCGGTGAGATCTTTTATACTGGGAATATCCAAGTGTTGCCCCAGGTTCAAATTCTAGAGTTTCTGGGAAATTCTTGTGGCCTAGCTTCAGTGGCAGAAAAGGCTAAGTCTCCATCCAGGTGAGTGGGGCTGTAGCAGATAAAGCGAGTTCCAGGACGCGGTGGCAGAGATGCACCCCCTCCCCACCCTTTTTGTGGCTTTGTACCAATCAAGGTGCTTGGCTGCTGCCTGCCTGTCTCTCATGCTGAGATTGGACAAAAAGAAGAAAACCCTGTGCTTGAGGTAATCATCACTTGCAGCTGGTAGTTTGTGAGTGATCGATAACAGCAGGCAGAGATATTGTGGTAAACATCCCTTTTGTGAAAGCAGTTTTCAGCAATGCACAAATACTCTACCTCTGAGAATCAGCATGATATAAAAAAAATTTTTTTTTTTAGAACACATATTTAAAGTGAGGTCTTTTTATGTCATTTATTTCATCTTTCTCTTTTCTATGAATGGTCTTTTCGGCTTTTCTTCTTTGTTAATTACGGTGATTATTCTTTTGGAATTCTATTACAATGTATTTTTCCCCAGTTAAGATCTGTTGTGCTACTGACAGACTCTAAGGATCGCAAAACATTAAATTCTATATTTAAAATGTCTGCATAGCAAACACAAATGGTTGATATTTGAAAATGCTGAAATAATATTTTATAATTCAGTTATGTTTTCTATATTCTTTTTTGTGGTTAGAGTAGCTCTTTTCAGTGTTTGAATAATTTCTATTGATTAAAGAAATAATTTTCCAACTCTTTTTATATCTGGGATAATTTTTCTCGCAGAACAAAATTTGCCTTAATTATAATAAGGTACTTTATTCTGTGATTTAGAGCCCAAAAACTTAAAAAAAAAAAAAAAGAAAGAAAAGAAAAAGCAGAAGGTGGGGTGGTGAACACTGCCCCCGTTACCAGAGAGCAATTTGATCCTTAACAACGATGCAAAATCAGGTTGGTGATCTCTTCCTGAAACTTTTCAATAATTTCAACCCCGGGAGTAAGTCTCTTAAATACCATAATAGAGTTCTGCCATTCAGAGTTAATTAACCCCCAAAACAGGCTAGTGAAATTTTTGTGGCCAGCAGATCTTTCAGGGGTGCAATTGCTCCCCCTTCCTGTCCCTCATGTAAAATATGAAAGAAGTAAAGATTTTCTCAGTGGAAATAGGAAAAGGTATCCAACTATCCTACTGTGAGCTTATGCTGCTTAAATAAAGTATAGTGAATATCTCAGAGACTTCTATACAATTTGGAAATAAAAGTAAAACAAATGAGTGTAATAAAAAGAAAACTCTGGGGAAAATTAAATGCTTATGAGTTTCTCCTGTTTAAAATTTTCAGCCTTGATTAATTCCACAAATTTTACCCAGTAGGCATATTTCCCCCCCCAAAAAGAAACCACTTGGTTTTCTTGGTGTGTGTGTGTGTGTTTAAACAAATGTTTACTATTTTAGTATTATCTAAATTATATAATAAAATTCACACATTTATTTTGTGGTTTAAAGCCCAAACACTTAAAAAAACAAAAAACCGGAAGGTGACGTGGTGAGCATTGCCACCTGTTACCAGAGAGCAATTTTATCCTTAATAACAATGCAAAATCAGATTGGTGAGCTCTTCGTGAAGCTTTTTGACAACTTCAGGATAGACCGAAGATTTTTCTGTTAACTTGTTATATACCTCTTTCTTATAATTTTAGATTTCAAAAATAATCCCTTAGTTGAACATTCAATTTAGGATTTAAAATTTTGTTTTTATATTTTACAAAGGCTTCTATAAAGCATTTGTTTCGACTCCAATTTACTCAGAAAGGTGACTCCCTGAAGAGACCTGAAGCTACTTAATCAACTGCTTTCTGCTAGTTGGAGATTCTTATCAGCAAAGGAATTCCCCTAGCTATGAGCATAGCTAAGAATAAAATCATGTTCATAGATGATGTGGTAGCTCTTTACAGACATACACTTAACATGTCTTAAACTTCCAACACTACAAATATAAATAGTTTGGTCATAAATACCCAGTTCCAATGTGACCAACCAACATAAATTATACTTAATTCTTGTAAACTAAACATTTTAGAAATTAAATGCCAAATAGCAATAGTTGGATTATATGGCAGACTACAAGGTATATAAGGTATGATAGAATATAAGGTACATAAGAGAATGTATATCTTCTACACCGTAGATTTTTATAGAGTATTGTTACCATGTCATATATACCTGCATGCAAGAATCCAGAAAGAAATTATTCCCTTACTTTCCACCAGTATTACATTTTTGAACTCTTAATGCAAGCTATGGATTTTCAGTTGTAAACATTGAGCCCTACTTATTTAAACATATACTTAAGTGTAACTAAGTGTAATTTTTTCATATACATGCACTTGGAGATATAATAAACACTTTGCATAATTGTACTACTAATGAGCACCCTAATGGGAGAGCCACACTTTGTTATTCATAATAACTTTCATTTATTGAGCACATATTCTAATACAGGAACAATGTTAGGAATTTATGTATTTTCTCTTAAACCTTACACAACTCTGAGAAATAGGTATTACTAACTCCATTTTAAATAGGAGTTTACGTTCTCTAAGATTACATAATATTTAAGTAGCAGAGATGGGATTCAGCTCAGGCTTTCTGACTCCAAACCTCATCCTATAATCCACTCTTTCTATGCATTATACTCTTAACTCTCTATGGATAAAATTATAATTTGCAAGTTTAGAAAGAATGATCTATCTTTAAAAAAATCAATATTTTTGCCAGAAATTATACTTATATGGAAGTAAATCATTCCCCAAAGAATGTGAATTTCAGGAATCCTATTACACCATCCATTTTTAACCACACAAAAATATAGTCAGTGATTGTACACCCTGAAATTGCAAGGTAAATGGACTATACTGATTAGCATCTATATTGGTCTGAGAAGTTTTCTGATCCATTTGGTCCTAATATAGTTAAAAAGAGCTTTACTGGGGGGCACCTCGGTGGCTCAGTTGGTTAAGCGTCCGTCTGATATCTCAGGGTGTGAGTTCAAGCCTGGTGTTGGGCTCCACACCTGGGCGTAGAGCCCACTTAAAAAAAAAGAGCTTTGCTTTTAAGTCCAGTTAAAATATGTTCCAAAATGACTGAAAGTGAAATGATGCTCTATAAAGCAAATATAGGGACCAGAAAATATATTCACTCAAGTATTTAAGCACACATGGAAGATAGTGCTATTAGATCAGAACAACTTTTCATACCAAACCTAGACATGACCCTCTCAATACAATATTTCAGGCACTTAAAATTTTTTTAATGTTGATTCATTTATTTCTCCATTCATTTATCCTTACTTTTGTCAGGCACTGATTTAGGATCTGATGTATAACAGTGAAGCAAACAAAGCACTTTCTCTTATGGAGCTTTGACTAAAGTGGGGAAAGACCAGCTTAAACTAGTTAAATGAAAAACATTTCAGGTTGTAATAAATTTTATATATATTACATAGAGATAATATGTAATTGTATATATAAATATATTTTTATGTTTCTATAAAAGGAGGCTAAAGGGAATAGAGAAGCCTACCTGACATTTGAACAGAAATCTGAAGTAAGTGAGGAGCAAGCCCAACAAATATACAGAAAAGAGCTTTCCAGCAGAGCGAAGAGTGATTGCCAAAGCTCTGAATTAAGAGCATACTTGTGATCAAGGAATAATGAGAGTGGAGTGAAATAGGATGAGTATAGCTGTTGTATAGAGAACCTACTATAGGGAGACAAAGATGGAAGCAGATTGACCCATTAGCTGATGGCTACAATAATCCAGGCAAAGAAGAAAATGGGCCTAAAGTATGTAATAATGGAAGTGGTGAGTCATCATCCAGTTTGGGATTTGTTTTCAAGGAGGATAGGCAGGAAATTAAAGAAAAAAAAAGTTTTGGATATTTTAGGACCAATATATGTTTTAGACACTCATGGAAAGATAGAAAGGGCATTTGTATATAGGAGTTAAAGTTCAAGGGAGAAATCTGAACGGGAACTATAACTTTAGAAGTCCTCCTCATGAAGTTGAAATTCAGAGCCTTGGGATTTAATGAAGCTACCTAGGGAGTGAGTGTAGAGAGTGAAGTTGAGACGTTCAAGGAAGAGGTTAAATGTTATGGACCATAAATCTGGAGGAAGAACAATGGAAGAGCCTCTGAGGAAGCAGTTAGTCAAGTAAGAAGAGAGCTAAAAGTAAGAGAAAGATGTGTTCAGAAGCCCAGCGAGGCAAGGTTCAAGAGGGAGGAAGAAGTCAATTCTGTCAAATGCTGCTAAAAAGTGGAAAAGATGAAGGCTGACCAACAGATGTGACAATGAGTAGGTCATTGATGATTTTAAGAAGAGCAGATTTGGTGGATTAATGGTGAAAAAAGCTTTGGGGTTGGGTCGAAGAGAGAGTGATAGGAGGGGAAAATAGAAACAGGAAGTGGACAACTACAAGAAATGTTTCCACTATGGTGAGCAAAGGAATTAGCTGGGATGGAATGTGTGTTTTAAATTTTATGCTATCCTGGATATAAGTAGCAGCTTAAAAGTTCATCATGTATGCATTTTCGATATTACTGGTATTTATAAGCATTATTTTTAGTGCTGAGTAATAATTTTTTGTAACCCTATATTATTTATTTCTACCATTCCTTATGAAAATGATTAGCTTTAGTGGTCCTTGAGACTTCTGAATCAGAACAGTCCTAGTTGGGCACATAGGGAGAATGCCATCTGGTTTTCTTTCTCATAGTCTCTTTAACTGGTATTTTTATTAGGCATCTATCATATGGACTAAGCCAGTAGAAAGCAGCAGCATTCTTAGCATTCACTAGGAACTCCAAATTAGGAATGTGGGCCCAAGTTTGTAGCCACAAAAGTTTTCTTTGTGTTGGCCTTTTTAGTAAAACAACATTCTTAACAAAAGATTTCCTCCTTATAGGAAAGACAAGCAACAGTGAAAAAGGAAAAAGGTGGTTCCCAGCAATCAAACAAAGTGACAGATAAGAACAAAATACAAAGAGCCAACTCTGTGACGGTGGATGGGCAAGGCCTACAGGTATGACTTTTTAAATCCAAATTTGAGTAGTTTTCGCATTTGTAATTTCTGTGCTCTTGCACACATATGTCCAGCTAGCAACACATTTATTTAATGTGCAGATTAGCTCAGCAGGGGACTTCGGAAAGATCTTTATTACTTTATCAAGATGTCAGTTTTATATTTGATTGACAGAGTACCACTCCAGTTATATTAATCATTTCTGATGTTCTCTGCATTTGAACTCAGGTTGATAAGAGATCTTTTGTCAATCTGAAGGTTTTGCAAATATCACTAAATATACACATTTTTATATGCATACATGTTATTTACTTACAAGTTTACTTTCTTCATATATATTGTTTATATATTTGAAAGAGTCATTTTGGTGGCAAAAAATGTCGAGGAAAAATAAAATGAATTTCATGTGTGTGGATACTTTTGTTCCTAAGTAAATAATAAAATAAAGGCTTTATTATGATTTATCCATATCTTCTGAAGTTTAAATTCAAAATTGAAAGCCCATATATATTTCTAGTTTAAGTAAACACAAATAGCTCAAAATCATGTTTTTAGTACTTTAAAAACCTTTAATATCCCTAGGATCTCTGACATCGGGAGTAAGATTTCTTTCAGTCTGCATTATAAGACATTCTGTAGATTGTATGTATTGTATTTATTTGCCTCTGTTTCTCACTCCGACATAAAAACATTCAGTGAAGTTGGCTGCATTAATGAAATTGTGAGTTCATTTTTGTTTTTTGCTTTTTTACCTATACATTTCTCTCTTCTAATTTTCATTTCCTTTCTTTATCAGTATGCTTCAAGTTTCATGTTCTCCGGGAAAATTTACCAACCACTTACCAAACAAAAATATATTTTATCACATACTTGCCTTCAATATACATAATTTTGTATTTTTGTTTTTCATTTATTATTTTATCTGTGATATGATGGATTATGTGTTTTATATCCCTTAATTTGGAAGCAGAGTTCAGAGCACATAGTAGTTGCCTAAATGCATGTTTCCTCATTATTTTCAATATCTCATTGAAAATTTAATAATAATTGCTTAAATATTGATAACCAGATTACTGATTTGTTCTGATCTAATAAAACACATTGTGAATAGAAATTTTTTAAATAATTATTAAACTCAAATATAAAAAGAAAATTCTAAATGATAAAATTATTATACTGGTTAGAAAGTTTAGAAATTAATTATCAAAAGAATAAACCAGGACCTACACTTTTTGTAGTCATCTCTGTATGTTTAGCAATCTCATTGAGAGACTCAGATATGAAGTCTATTTACTTTGATAGCAAAAAAAAAAAAAAAGATGGCAAAAAAAATTTAAGTGGTCCTGTAAAATTTTTAGTGAAAAAAAACATTGATAAATTTAGTACTTCAGTTACAAATATTGATTAGTTAAATCTTTAGTCACTCTCAGTTCCAGTGGTGAAAATATCAGAAAAGAAAATTAATTTTGAAATTCAAGTACATTTCACACATGGCTAGACATTTTTCAACATGAAAGGGAAACATGTACCATTTGTGAAACAGTATTGCTAGACACCATGAGAGTATTTTATGCCTATTAGGTAAATGAATCCTCTCAATAAACACAGGAGATAAATATTCTTAATTCTCTCAATAATCATATGACGAATGTCATCATTATTTTCATCACTTTCAAAATGTTCAAAGGTAAAGTTATTCCCAGGGCCTCCAGTTAGTTTGTAAACCCAAAGTCGAATAAGGACCACCATCTGGCTCAGAGTGTATGTGTCTTACTCTTAGAATACCCGGTCTCCTTGGTTAAAAAAGTTTAACAGGTATATAAATGCTAACTCTCTGACTACCTTGTTCTGACCACCTGCCTTTCTTTTTGAATATATTGCATCTCTCAAACCAGATAATAACTTTCCATAACTTTCTTTTGCATGTGAATTTATCTGGGAAAGTTGTTAGTAAGCATAGGGTAGACATCGGCCCTTATAAAACAGCATTAAATAAATACCATGATTATTATCATCATAATTTTTTGAATTATAACTGTTGGTTTATAATCATGTGCAACAGTCTGTTTCACCTCAGCAGTATGGACTGAACTGTGATACACATATCTATTCACATAATTTTGAGGAAAATATAAAAAAGGTAAAAGAATCAATTATTGGATAACTAATATGAGGTAGAAAAATGAATTTTGTTGTGGTAATCAACTTTAAAGTTATAAAATGGTTGTTCTTTATCAGGAAAGGTAAAAAGATATGCCAGAAAATTAATTTTTCTGTGAGTTTTAAAAAATGTATATCATGAAAAAGCATTGAGTTGCAGCCTGGTTTGCATGTAAGTCCATGACAGAAGAGATCTACACTGCTTAAAGAAGACTATTAATCATAGTTAAGTACATTCATCATACTTCTTTCCAGCTAACCAGCATAATGATCAGGATTATTATTTCTAATTAGAGGAAGTAATAGATCATGTATAACCTTAGGATGAGTCTCATTAATTAACCCGGGTCCTAGGGGACTTCAAATAGAGGTGGTTAGGCACTCTGTCTTTGTCACTGCTCACACCATAGGTTTACACTTAATACATATGATTAAATGTAATTGAAACTACAATTTCTAACAGGCCTGAGATGTAGAAATGCAGATAATTATTCACATGTGAACAAACAAGTGAAACAGAACCATTGTGTAAACTGTATTAAACTGAAGTTACCTTGTCCCTAATTATTCTCTGAGAAAAATTTCCAAATAAAAGGGTCACTTGAGAACCAAAAAGTCTAGTTTGTAATACTCTTAACACCAGAAAAAATGGGGAACCTTTATATTTAAACACTTAAAACCGAGCCAGTGCCATCCCCTACCACAACTGCTTCTCCCTGTTCTTATTGTCTTTCTTATTTGCATTATCTCATTCTCATAATCACAAAGACTGTAAACAAACATATGTGTATATCTATCTATCATCTATCTATCTATCTATCTATCTATCTATCTATCTATCTATCTATATCCATGTGTACTATATACAACTATATAGTGTGTGTATACAATTAGTTCCCTTTATTTGATTGATGTGTGTGTGTACATACTTGTGCACGCATGTGTGCCCCTTGACTACTTTAGGATCCTCAAACCATTTGGCTCTTCCATAATTAGCTCTTCATTGTCATTTAACTCCCTAAGTCCAGAATTATTATTCTACACTTTAATACGATATCCTTTAAACTGAGTCCTGTTCCCAACTTATAATGTGTTAGATTATAAATAATATGGGGAAAAAATGGAGCTCAGTAATAAGTGTCAAGACTGAGAGTTAGAGTTGTCTCTAATTTTAAGTAACATGGCCAGATTGGGCCTCATTAAAATGTGGTATTTGAGTAAAGACTTAGGTGAGTCCTTTGGTCTGTGGATATCTAGGGGATGGTCAGCCCTAAGATAGGTGCATGCCTGGTAAGTTCTAGGATCAACAAGAACAACTGCATGGTTAGAGCAGGCTGAGCAATATGGAAACTGGTGAAGAGTACTTTAGAGAAGTAATAGGAGCTGGATGCTACAGAGCCTTCAAGGTCTGCATAAGAACTCTGACTTTCCATCTGAAAGTGATGGCAAAATATAACATGATCCTGACTAAAATGTTGAAAGGCTTACCCCTGTTGAGGTTAGATTGTTAGGGAGCAAAGAGTCGAGTTTGGAGATAGCCACCAGTTATTTAGGGTTTATAGGATGGAGGCATATCCAGTGTAGAGCAGGGGAGGTGAAGAGATGCTCCATATATTTTGAAGACAGAGTCAACAGGATATGCTGATAGATCAGATATAGGGCTTATTAGAAATTAGGGAATTAGGGACATCTCTTAAGATGTTTGGCCGATTCACCTGAAATGATAGAGTTGCCATTGACTGAGATAGAGAAGGGTCTGGGTGAATAGGTTTTAGAGAGAAATTTTTGGTGCTGTTAGATATCTAAATGGAGATGTTTAAGTAGGCAGACAGATATGTGAATCTAGAATTGAGGGCAGGGGGTAGATATAAATTTGGAAGTTAAAGGCATATTGATGGCACTTAAAACCCTCAGATAAAATAAGATTACCAAGGGAGAGAATATATAGGTAAAGGAATTGTTAAACTGGAACCTAAAACCAGTCTGACTCAAGTCATGCCTTTTAATATTTACTATATGAAATAACTCTTTTATGTGAGTAAATAAGTTTTCACAGGATTAGCTCTTTCTCTATAGAGAAGAATCCAGTATAAACTGTCAACTCTTGGAAAGTCCTTTGTACCCAATTTATAACTATATTCTTCAAGTTTTCAAGTGTCTTGAACATTTTTCCCTTTGTCAATATTTTCTGTGCTATACTGTATTCCCTATCTCGATGTATCTTAAAAACTGGTCTGAGAAGCCCAGGGCTCTGTGGAGATGCCTCAAGCACGATGGTGGGATGATGGGAGGCTGAGAGTAGGTTCAGGGTTCTTTCATGCTTCAAGCAGAGCAACTTACCTTTCATCTGTCTCATATACTGTTCCACTTAAGATTATTTCAAATGCTGTGGGGCGCCTGGGTGGCTCAGTTGGTTAAGCGACTGCCTTCGGCTCAGGTCATGATCCCAGGGTCCTGGGATCGAGTCCCGCATCGGGCTCCCTGCTCTGCGGGGAGCCTGCTTCTCCCTCTCCCACTCCCCCTGCTTGTGTTCCCTCTCTCGCTGTGTTTCTCTCTGTCAAATAAATAAATAAAATCTTTAAAAAAAAAAAAAAAAAGATTATTTCAAATGCTGTATAAATATTTACTTCCAAGAACAAATAGGTTTAGGCTGACAGAATTATTTTATATATGTATGTTTTAGTTTTCCCTCCCATTCCACCAAAATCTGTAACAAAAAGGGTACAATATTTTAGGACAGCAGTAAGTCAGTGTTTAAAATACTGAATTTTAGGGGCGCCTGGGTGGCTCAGTCGTTAAGCGTCTGCCTTCGGCTCAGGTCATGATCCCAGGGTCCTGGGATCGAGCCCCACATCGGGCTCTCTGCTCCGCGGGAAGCCTGCTTCTCCCTCTCTCACTCCCCTGCTTGTGTTCCCTCTCTCGCTGTGTCTCTCTCTGTCAAATAAATAAATAAAATCTTAAAAAAAAATAAAATAAATAAAATAAAATACTGAATTTTACATGTTATTTCAAAATTTTGTATGCAGTAAAAATTGAAAATTCATCATATTAAAGACTATATTAGATATAGATCAAAGAGAATTAGTAAACTTGAATATAAGATTGATATATTAGTGCTATTTAATTCCTGGATCCCATTCAGGTTTTACCAGTTGTCCCAATAATGGCTCTTATAACACAAGCAGCTAGTACAGAATCATGTAAATTTCCTGGTTTTGACAGTTGTGTTGTGTTTATATAAGAGAATGTTCTTGTGTATAGGTTATCCTAAAGTAAACAAGAGTGATAAAATACCATTTTGGCAACTTAGTCTCAAATGGTTGGGGAAAAAAAATGTTATTTGAACAGTCCTTTTAACTTTTCTGTAAATTTGAAATTGTTTTAAAGTATAAAAATAGGGGCGCCTGGGTGGCTCAGTTGTTAAGCGGCTGCCTTCTGTTCGGGTCATGATGCCAGGGTCCTGGGATTGAACCCCGCATCGGGGCCCCTGCTTGGCGGGAAGCCTGCTTCTCCCTCTCCCACTCCCCCTGCTTGTGTCTCCTCTCTCTCTGTCTCTCTCTCTGTCAAATAAATAAATAAAATCTTTAAAAAAATAAAGTATAAAAATAAAAATATCACTTCAAAATATAAAAAAAAATTATTGTAAGATATTTCCATAAAACTTTATTCATCGAAGTGAGATATACCAAGTTTCAGAAACTAAGAAAACTTTGTATTCTTTTAACCTCCTTAAGTTATTTTTGGTATAAATGATTTACATTACAATACAAATTAGCTCTGCTAGACTGAATTCTGAATTCTCTAAGTTCTTAGCTGATTTTAACCTCTCTGGAAAACAAAATCTGGAAGCAAATAGATTGGATTAAGTAATTGAAATATCACATTAGTGATATCTATGTATTCTTTTTATCTCAGACTCTTTAAGTTACAAAAGGATTAACTGAAAATGATTATGCCCCTACTCAATAAGGAGAATAACATAATGTAAAATAAAATGAAATACAGAGTATCTTCAGGGATTTTGATATCAAGTTTCTGTTCTTTACTCAGGGTCTAGAAATATTTACAAGTTTGATGAAGTATAAAATTTCTAGGGGCGCCTGGGTAGCTCAGTCAGTTAAGTGTCTGCCTTCAGCTCAGGTCATGATCCCGGGGTCCTGGGATGGAGTCCCATGTCGGGCTCCCTGCTCCGTGGGGAGTCTGCTTCTCCCTCTGCCTCTGCTGCTCCCCCTGCTTGTGCTCTCTCTCTCTCTCTCAAATAAATAAATAAAATCTTTTTTAAAAAAAATTTCTATGTCTGGTTCCACTGGTATTCAATTCTGTGCCCTTGTGGATCTTGTCTCTCATACCAGTTATAATTAAGATCTGCAGTGTGTAACAGGGAAACAAAAATGAAAACAAATAAAACATAACAGTGGTTTAGACAAGATATGCATAAATTTTTCTTTCATGTAAATCAAGTCCAGAAGTAGAATCTCCAGAAATAGAGCTAATAAGACAGCTCCACATTTTTATCAGGGCTGGCACTATCTTTCCTGTCCTCCATCTGTTGTATCTTCAAGGTCACCTCATTGTCAAAGATGGCTGCCAGTCCTTATAATGTCAGATTTCATGCTGGCATCCAGAGGAAGATGACTAGAAGCTCTCACTCCTCTATTGTGAAGATCATGTCTTGAGTCTCCATAAAACACTTCCGCATTAGTCACATTGGGCTGCTATAATAAAGTATCATAGATGGGTGGGTTCAACAACAGACATTTATTTATCACAGTTCTCAAAGCTGAAAAACTCAAGATCGAGGTAACAAGTTACATTTTATTCTGAATCCTTTTCCCTTGGCTTAGAGGTGGCAGTGATCGCTCTGTGTGCTCACGTAACCTTCTTGTGTGTGCAGATGCGGGAGTAGATCTTTCTTTGATAAGGGTACTAATCCCATCATGAAGCTCCCACTCTCATGACTTCATCCAACCTTCCTTGCTTCCCAAAGGCCCTCTGTCTCCAAATGCCACCATGCTGAGGGGGTAGGGTTTCAACATAAAATTTGGGGAAACACAGTTCAGTCCATAGCAACTTTCAATTATAGAAAAAATATAGACACATTTTTTTTTCTACTTAGACTATTTATTTGCATTCTTAGATGGCAAGAGACCAAAAGTCACACCTTCTTAAAGCTCTTCGAAAGAAATACATATTTAAATGCTGCAAACAGCAGCAGCGGTTTCCAAGATACAGGTGTGATGGGAGCTGCCAGTCTTTCAAAATTACCCTTTGCCCAGAGTTCTTTCTCTAAGGTTGATGAGGAATATGTGATAGTTGTGATAGTAGCAGTCTTTGACAGTAAGATCCTCCTCCTTACTTCAGGAGTATTAGTGCACAAAGAAGTTGTTTATTGTTAACTTGTCGGACTTGAAAATGACTATGCAATACTGCAGGTTTGGTGCTGTCAAATTTAAAAATTTTCTCAGGTCTTCTGGCCCCCGGATTTACTCAGCTGGATTGGTTTTTCTTTTTCTTTCTTTCTTTCTTTCTTTCTTTCTTTCTTTCTTTCTTTCTTTCTTTCTTTCTTTCT
>NC_058414.1:46671640-46748824 GCF_002201575.2 Neomonachus schauinslandi | reverse complement strand
TCTTTCTTTCTTTCTTTCTTTCTTTCTTTCTTTCTTTCTTTCTTTCTCTTTCCTTCCTTCCTTCCTTCCTTCCTTCCTTCCTTCCTTCCTTCCTTCCTTCCTTCCTTCCTTCCTTTCAAGATTTTATTTATTTATTCGAGAGAGAGACAGAGAGAGCACAAGCAGGGGAAAGGGCAGAGGGAGGAGGACAAGCTGACTCCTCACTGAGCGTGGAGGCAGATGTGGAGCTTGATCCCAGGATCCTGAGCCGAAGGCAGACGCTTAACCAACTGAGCCACCCAGGCGCCCCAAGGATTGGCCTTTTTTTCAGAGCAACAAAGTTTAGCTAAATTTTAAAGCTTTTTGAATGGGCATTGAAAAACATGCCAGATTTGCCTAAAACCTTGACATTTCTAGTATAACACCATTCAGTGATCCCTTAACAACAGAGTCTCAGTGGTGCTGATGTTTAATCACATATCATCCCTTATATGTAGACTGTATTAGGTCAGGAGTTTTATCTAACATCATTATCAAAGGGGCTCTATTCCACAATGCCTGGTAACCTACAAATAGTTATCTAAAGGTTTCAGGGTTTTATTTTTATGTAGTCTTATTTTGTAAGCCTAATTTATGATAAGAAGATATATGAAGAAAAGATTGCCAGGTAATTTTATTTTTCCTGCATTTCCATTTGGAATATTTGACTTCTATCCCTTGTAGATCATCATCATTCTTCTAAATTCACTCTTTCTCTAAATTATCTTCCATTTTCCTAGTGTATTTGACCTATTTATCCATTTACCCACCTCTAAAAATGACATCTTCATTTTTGGATTTTGGAATCCTCTATAGCCTGTATTCTAGTGGGATATGTATTTGCTGGTAATAATGTACAGCTTAGAACGCAATTGTTCTGTAGCTTGGTACTGACCTTTATTAATAAACAGTTATGATGCCTTTAAATATTCCAATAAATACATAGTTTTGAAAGGTATTCCAAAACATATTTTCAAATAAATTGTAAATATTGGACCCAGTGTGAGTTTAATATAATCTAATTTATTTTAATAGAATGGTAAGCTGAATGTTGAGTTTGAAGAAGATCATCCTAATAAGTGTTTGAGTTCAGATTTAATGTTTTGCTCCAAAACCTTTATTTACCTTGAGATTCTCACCTTTATTTAAAAATAAGGAGTAACAATTCAAATTAAGTGCAAAAAATCACTAAAATCCACGTGTTAGCATTCCTTTTTTTGCATGTGCAAACTTTAGGAGTTCTATCTGATTTTATAATTGGTTGCAAATAAATTGAATGCAAGTCTTTAGATAAAGTTGTGTTTTAGTGTTTCTTTATTTTAGCTTCTAAATGAGGGGAGAAGGGCAACATTGCAAGTCAGTAGCTTAAACTAATAGGCACTTTCTATATATTAACTGATTGAGCACATTTGGTTCAGGAGAGAACTGGAAAGTTACTACAAACCCAGCTCATCTGTCTTACCTTCTAACTGAATTAGAGCCAAACCAGGAATGAGGAACCTTTGTCCTCTTTACAGAGGAAAGTAAAATAAAGGCAGGTAGAATAGATTATAATGATGACAAGTAGAGTAAGAGTAGAAAAATTAAGAATATTTTAATATATTATAACTAATGTGAAGATTTTAACATTTCCCTGGTGCCTATATACTCATTAGAAAAATTACGTTTCACCTAAGATTGGGGGAAAATATATTAGAAGAATATTTTAATTTATGTTGTTTAAACAAACAGGAAAGACATCATATGTTTATTATATTTATTTTTAAAATTTTTTTAAAGATTTTATTTATACATTTGAGAGAGGGAGAGTCAGAGACAGCACAAGCACGGGGAGAGGAAGAGGGAGAGGGAGAAGCAGGCTCCCTGGGGCAGGGAGCCCGATGCGGGACTCGATCCCAGGACCCTGAGATCATGACCTGAACCGAAGGCAGACGCTTAACCATCTGAGCCACTCAGGCGCCCCCATCATATGTTTAAATGGGTGTTTTTGTCTCATTACATATTTAAGAATACTTTCTAAGAGATAAATTCATAGCAATAAAGGATACCTTGAATCTAGTTTCAAAAAGTAAACTGATCAGAACTATTCAACTTAATGTTAAGAGGGCTCCAGTAGTTGCACATTTTGTTACTAAATATTTTTTGTCAAACTGTATTTAGATGGGATTTATATAGCAGTAGATTGAAGAGGAAAAGCTTGTATTTAAGAGTCTACCTATTAACATTAAACTCAGGTAAAATGCAAGAGCTCTTCTTTACCACCCTATTGAAAACAACTTTACCTCCCCACACACCAATAAAGAGCTATCATTTTATTTGATTTATTTTGTTTCATGGCGTGTTTCACTGCTAACTGTATATTTGTTTATTGTCTATTTCTCCATTAGCATATAAGCTCCGCTAGAACAGGCACTTTTTCTTGTTCAACCAAGAATCCAGTAGTGACAAAAGCAGTGCACAGCATAGAGTAGGAACACCATCAATTTACGGATTCCTTTTTAGCAAACAGACTTAGTTAACTGGCCCTCTACTCCCCAGGCAGGGAAAGAAAGCATTGAGGAAACATTGTGTAGAGGGGGACGGTTAGATTGAAAGAGACCTCAAACCATCTTACTGAGATTCTAATTGACAAGTGATTCAGTAGATGGATTGTACACATGCCACAAAGCTCTAAAGTAGGTGTTGTCTGTAAAATCTGGGCTCTCTATCATTTGATCCCTTTCTTTTAATCTTTTTTTCCCCCACTATATTCTGGCTGCTTTATTCACTCTCCCACAAATTGTACCTTTTGTCTTCATCTCATGGCTATTCAAACACCATTTCCTCTTCATAGCTGCCTTCCTCTCTGCCCTATACCAAACTAGACACTCCCTCTCTTTGTGGAGTGAGTATGCCTGTTAATGTATATATAGTCAAAGCACAGGGTTTAATTGAGTAGCTAAGTAGATCTATCTATCCATCCATTTTACAGAACTTAGGAGCCATATTCTTAAAATTGTTAATTGGTATTTCATGAATTAGAAATAACAAGGGTCCTCTTTATTGATAATGTGAATTATTTGTCCATCTATCCAACTTTTCTTCTAGATTACTCCTGTTCCTGGTACTCATCCGCTTTTAGTTTTTGTGAACCCCAAAAGTGGTGGGAAGCAAGGAGAACGGTATGTTTTTAGAAATTAGGTTCATTTTCTGTGTCGTATGTATGTAAAAAGATAAACTAAAATTACAGTGTAAAAAATTTTAAAACACTATTTTCTATGGTTAATAATTTTAATGTCAAATAAGTAATTCTAGCATCTATATGTAATATATGTCCTTATTTTTACAGTTCAAATATTAATATAATAATGGCCTTTGTAGATATTTTTATTATCATATGTTGGGTATCTGAATTCTCTCTACTCTACCTATCACCCCTAGCCCTTAACAAAGAGCATTGCATACAACATGGCTCCGTAAATACTGCTGAATGCAAATTGGTTCTCTAAATGGTCAACAAGATGACTTCAAATAAATCATCATTCACTAGTGAGGAACAGAATTTATGTCCAGCTTCTAGACAAATCACGTAATGATTTTCTGCATGTGTGTTTTTGGAGTACATGATGCCATATATCCTGGAGGAGCACAGTATATTTAATCTGAATTATAATAAGCTGCATTATCAAGTGTCCCAGTATATTGGCAGACAACACAAAATTTTCATTTTTGTAATAAATTAATGGTTAAATCATAATATTTAATAAAAATCTGAAAATCACCACATTGAAGTGTAAATCCTATGTGCTACTTAAAAGGAGTGTCATAAAAATGAAGTTGCACCTGCTTCAATAATTTCTAGAAGTCTTTACTAATCTCAACCCAAAAATGAGCAATCACATCAAAGCTTTCATATAAGCACTATGATAAAACAGAAATTTCCATTGTGGTTCATCAAATAATGAAGTTGAAAGTTGAAATGTTTTCATGATAAGTGGAATTTTGTAATTTCCTTTCCAACCATCTAACTTTCCAGCTTTATTTCAATGAAATGAAGAGTGCTATTCATTTTCCAATCAACAAAATATTATTTCTGCCTAGATTTTTTTCCTCTATTAACATATAGTTGTATTATTTTTTACTCTGCTAAACATGGTAGAAATTATTTTAAATAACTAGTGACTTAATTAAAATATTTACATTGTTTTATTAAAAAGAATAGTTGCCTCACTTTTAGAGATACTAAATAGTAATTAAATAATGATCCTAAAATGATTTTCTTTTTTACTATGTGTATTCTGTCAACTTTATATATTACGGATATTTGGGAAAAAAGTACTCTTCACACAGAATTAGATAGGAATTAAATTTGTGTTGGAAATTAGAAACAAATGAAGTATCAAGAGAAAGAAAGAAAGAAAAAAGTATATTTTCTTTTTTTTAAAGATTTTTATTTATTTATTTGACAGAGAGAGACAGAGCGAGAGAGAGGGAACACAAATGGGGAGTGGGAGAGGGAGAAGCAAGCTTCCCGCGGAGCAGGGAGCCTGATGCGGGGCTCGATCCCAGGACCCTGGGATCATGACCTGAGCCGAAGGCAGATGCTTAATGACTGAGCCACTCAGGCACCCCGAAAAAGTGTATTTTCAAAAGGAAAACATTCCCCTCAAATTAGAACATGGATCATGCAGGATGACCCTTAACTGAATATCTGACTTCCCCTTCTCCCATTAAGAAAAAAATTCATAGATACACTAAAGTCATATTAATTAAACTTAATGGGAGGGGCGGGATATTTGAGTGCTCCTATATGTACACCCACTTATGTTTTGTTCTTCATACATGAACAGGGACCAATCAAAGTCACAGGAAATGTAAATATGTAAACATGTAAAGGAAACCTATTATGAATGCAAATATAAAGTTTCCTGAATTAATAAGAGTCATCTTTCACAAACAATGAAATTCCATTCAGGATTTCCTTTAAAAATATTTGGGTTTCTTGACTTTGATATGTTAGATAAGTAGCAAAAGGTTACAAAATTATATATTCATTCAGAGTTTCGCATACCAGTCAACGGGTGTGAAAATATTCACATAGCATTCATTCATTCAAACAGCAACACCTGAGTGCATCCAAACTCTACTAGGAACTGGGGATAAAAGACCTGGAATACAGCCATGCAGAGAGGCAGGCACAAACAGATACACCACAATACCACAAGGTGAATTCTAAGCTAGAAATGTTTAAAATAAAAGTGCTGTCAAAGTTCAGAGGAAGAAAGGCTATCTGAAGACTGAGAAGTCTTTGGACAGGAAGTAGCTTTTGAGTTGAGAAGGTAGAAGGAAGGAGAAAGATTTGTGAAAGGGTGTGGTGTTTTTAGGGAACCAAGAGATAATCCCGAAGTTTAAGGCAAAAGCAGGGAAAGAGAAGACATAATGTATTTTAAATATAATAAAATATTTTTTATTATAAGTAAATTGACCCTAAGAACTTTTCATCACAGAAACAACATGGCTGTAATTAACCAGCCCTATGTAAGAGGACTAGATAGGCCAAGACTGTATAGAGCTGATGAGAGACCTGGAAAGCCTGAGCAAAGGCAGTGAGATAGAATTGCCAAGTTCAATAGACATTACTGTTAGAAGGTGCAGAACTGTTCTCCAGTCAGATTCAAATGCTGGAGAAAAAGAAGTACTGAGAATGACTCTTAGGTTTTTTCTTGAGACACTGGGTTCATATAATTAATCGAGAACTAGAATGTGAGATTATTGCAGATTTGGGAGTGGGGTGATATAAGCAGATACTACATAGTGAATTTGGACAGTTTCTATCAGTAAAGATAGTCTGAATGTGTTTGTAAAATATATGGTAATATTTTTACATTTATGTAAAAACTAACTTTTAAAAACTAAATATATTCCTTCATTTTTAGTATAACATCTAAGAATACCAATATGGAATGTGTATCTACTTAGAAATAATTGTGTTGCATTTGTTGGACAATGATTGATTTCTTTTAGAAAAAAATGAATTATTTAATATGTGCCCATTGAAACAGTTTAGCAATTGTGTGAGCTGACTGATCAGATGATTGTTTATGTGAAATAATTAAGCAGATTAGGTCACATTTTTTGATTACATACAACATGCACAGTCCCATTTTGTATGTGGGATAGTTTTCATCTTGATTAGATTGGCCCAATAACCTGAAACTTCACAAGGATCAACTAGGGGAAGGTATGTAAATAGTTTTATTCTGATACTCTTAAAAAATGTATTTGAAATCTACTTAGCTAAATAATATTCAAAAGCAGGATAAACAATACTCTAAATGCATATCCATATTTAGAATGCAAATATCACTATTTCTAATTTATAAGCTTTATTGCTTTTAATTGGCTAGTAAGTGTCTTTTTCAAAGAACCATAAGTTCTTATTGAGCTGTTATACTTCTAGTATTATTAATGTAAAATTTATCAAATATATTTAGTTACATCCATGTATATAATTATAACATTAAGAGGTGCTATTTATTTAAAAATTGGAGAGTATCACTAAGTTTCTTTTTTTTTCTTTCCATATTTTCATCTTTATAGAATTTATAGAAAATTCCAATATCTACTAAATCCTCGTCAGGTTTATAGCCTTTCTGGAAATGGACCAATGCCAGGGTAAGTCCAAGGATAATATCATTACCATTGACTCATTTAATATTAATTAATAAAATAAGCAGCCTGATGTACCTAGAAATAATGTTATTTGAATACAGCAGCCAGATTAGTATACATAAAAACATTAAATATCAACTATGTAAGAGTTACCAGTACAGATGCTATTTTTCAAAATAGCCTGTTTCAAGCAGATTTTTTTTTTCCCTTCTAAGTATTGTGAAGTACTGCCCTCCTACCATTACTACTACTACTAATAATAATCACACGAACACACTCGCTGGTACCTAAACATCCAAACCACCTGTTTGAAGAACCACTGCCTTTTCTTTTCCTTTTTAAATATAGAAAGCGGATCTACTATAGAGGAAAAAGCTAGTTAACAAAGAATAGAAATAATAATATGATTTTTTCATTTACTACTTACAAAATCTAGTGACTACGACTTTCTTACAAGACACTTTATTAATAGGTAACACATGGCAAAATAAATTTTTTTTTTCCAACAGTAACCATGTGCTTTTAACACCACAAGTATATGCTGAAATCAATCATCATTAATTTGGCCTAGTTAACTAATATCATCTTCCACTGACCTGTTCTATCAACTTGAGTAAAATTAGACCAGATGAAGAAGAAGGAAGCTCTATAATGCTTACATGAGCTTCTTTATAAACAAAAAAAACAACAACAGCAAAAAACATCAGTGTGATTAAAATAAGTTTTCTGGGTTATTCTCAGAAACTAGAAACCAAATATTGAAATTGGACTCTTTTAAATGCTCAGAATAAAGTGTATACTGTTGTGTCTAGTGTTAAATAAATGTAAGTAAAATACAATTAATTTGCACAGGCTCCCACAATATATTCATCTCTTTCTTCCACTCCCTGTTACCTGCTGTCCAGCACCAGCTGAACTGCGATCTGTAGAACCTCCTTGCTGGAGAAGGCAGGATCCTCATAAACATTTAGTTCAGAACAGTGTCTTTGTCAAGCTCCAGACTCCAGTAAAGGATCATGATCAGATTATTGGCTATTTGAGCCACATGCAGGAAGTCCTAATCTAGATAGAGCTATGCAAAAGTAAAGTCTTAATGTTAACACAGGAGCTTAGACAGGATGGCTCTTTTTCTTGTTCTTCAATATTCTCTGAATTTCAGAGCAGTGGTAGCTCTTATTCTGCAGGCTTAAGCAACGGTGTATTCAAACGTTTAGCCATTCCAAGACCTCTGCAGTTCTATGCAGACCAATACATCAAGGATTTGCCTGTATTCCATAATTAAATGCAATGCCTACTGACTGCTAATTATAAGCCTATGTGCCTTCTTTGACTCATTTCTGTAAAATGAGAAAAATAGTACCTGTCTCATAGGATAGTTGTGAAATTAAATGGGATGATGCCTGTGAAGCATATAAAAATATGCTTACTACATAGGTCCTCAATTAATGTTCATTATTCTCAATACTGTTTATAGTAATATTAGTTAATAATTAGCAATTACATGTTTGTAACTATGTAAATATACTGCAATAATATTGATATTAGCCTTGTTTTCATCATTTCATTTCATTTTTTTCCCGCTCCACTTTAAATATGTACAACATGATTCCTTTCACTCTTTCAGTTTTAGGCATTTTATTATCCTGTACTCGATTTTAATATATTGAAAAAATAAAAGTAATATATGTACTTGTGAAAATCCACACTACAATGAGTATCATTTAGAAAGTAAGTTAAAGACCCCCCTTCAAGCACTAACACTCATCAGGTAATAGCACTGCAAATTATGTGTATCCTCCCAGAACTTCTTATATGAACATAAAACCTAGTGTATGTATGTGATATATTTACATATAATGTATTCATGCATATAATTCATTCATACACACACATACACACGCATATGTATGTTGTATAAATAAGTAGTTTTTTTTATGTTATGTTAATCACCATACAGTACATCATTAGTTTTTGATGTAGTGTTCCATGATTCACTGTTTGCGTATAACACCCAGTGCTCTATGCAGGATGTGCCCTCTTTAATACCCATTACCAGGCTAACCCATCCCCCCACCCCCTTCCCCTCTAGAACCCTCAGTTTGTTTCTCAGGGTCCATAGTCTCTCATGGTTCGTCTCCCGCTCCGATTCCCCCCCTTCATTTTTCCCTTCCTGTTATCTTCTTTTTTTTTTTTTTTAACATATAACGTGTTATTTGTTTCAGGGGTACAGGTCCGTGATTCAACAGTCTTACACAATTCACAGAGCTCACCATAGCACATACCCTCCCCAATGTCTATCACCCAGCCACCCATAAGTAGATTTTGTAATATAACTTGGAGTATAGGTCTTTCATTGCTCTGCAACTTGCTTTTTTTTTTTTAACTCAAAAGCATATGATGGATATTATTTGAGTTCAGCAGATATTGATTGGTTTCATTATTTTTAAGAGCTGCACAATATTCCATGGTTTTGTTAGCTATTCCATTATTGATAAACATTGAGATTGTCTGTACTTTTAAATTATTACCAAATATGCAAAGTTAACATTTATCAATGTATTTATGTTTTTTGAAAGCATGTTCAAATGTTTTCATAGAATAGGTTAATATAGGTAGAATTGCTTGATTGAGAATATTTTCCATTTTAATTGTGTAAGGTTCTGCCCAAGTTTTAATCAAAAAATATGTATTGAATTATAACCCCAGAAGCAGTATATAAGCTTATTTCCCACAATGTTCTTTAAAGTGACTATCTTCAGTAATTTCTATTTTTGTCCAGTGTGATAGGTGAAAATATATTTGTGTCATTTTCATTTGCATGTGTTTGATCAATTATAAGGTTTAATATGGCATTAATTAGATATGCTTTTCTATAAACAACAGAAATGTACCCTGGCTTATTATCCAAAATAAAGTTCAATTATGAAGTTACTCCTAGAATTAATAGAAAAATGAAGAACTCTGTTTCAGTACAGATAGGGATCAGGACAGTTTGAGGAAATGGAGTAGCAAGACTAAAAGAACAAAGTCCCATGGTAGTTATTGCTGAGGGGAATTGATTCTGGTTGCTTTTGGTATTCTTATTTCTCTGCTCAACACTCAGATCCTAGGGAGAAGTGTATTTATTGGTTTATCTCATTCCCCATGCCACAGCCTTGGCTTGTTTGGGATGGGGGATCTTGGCTGACAGTCCTGTCAAGGCTTTATGTACATGCTTTGTTCCCACAAAGATACACAAGGATGCTCTAACCTGAGGATGAAAGATGAATTCTTGGAGAGGATAAACAGTAGGTAGTCAGCACAGTCCAGCCATAGGTCTGTCCGATATCCCTTCTTTTCTGAACACAACAATTGAAAAACAACGTTATACTAGTCAGTATATTACTACTACCAAATGCACAACTGAAAGCACACATTCTCCTAAAATGTAGACACCCAGAGTTTCATACAGTTACCATATCCAACTCCAAGTCCTGGTTTGCTGGAAACTTCTGTGGAGATGACTATTTTCTCCTCACTCTCCATACATTTAGGCTTAACATACAGAAATGTAATGAGAAAGTTAAAAATTTAACTACAAATATGAATTTAATCAAATGATGCTTTTAATGATATAAAGAATGAAATCTGTGTAAAGTCTGTGGTGCTGGTTTTGCAACTGGTTGAAAGTTGTAGCTGAAACTTAAAACATTTCTTCTGCATATACATTTTTACCCAGCGTAGTGACCTGTTTTTACCTGATAGTTCTGAGACTTTGGTAGTATTTTTTGCATAGGCCTGAATTAGTCTCTCATTTACCATTACTGAAAGGCATGGTGGTACATGGCAGTATTAGAGTTATCTATCAAATATTTCCAGGTCTCCTCCCAGGCATTTGATTTTATTTTACTTCCTTTAACCATAGCAATACAGTGTCCATATGGCTTTCTCATAATAAACTTTGGGCAGAAAGTAGATTTTCCATGCTTTCTTATCTTTTACCATAGTAACCAGCAATATTCCAGATATTGGCTCTTTTGTTACCTTGGATCACAGAGTGAAGAGAGATAGAAAGACCCCCCCCCCCCAGCAACACACACTGCTTTACCCATGATCTCCGTGGAATGAGGGATAAATAAACCTCTCTAAGGCTATGCCCCTATGATTTTGGGTTATTTGTTATTATATATAACCTAGCCTTTCATGACAAACCAATGCTAGAAGGAGAGATCCTATTAGTCTCTATTTCCATTGTATAGCAGCAAACCTATTTGTCCTTGGGAATCAGAATCAACTATATCAGTTAACATCATATCTTTTTCTTTTCTTTTTTTGCTTGTTTGCCTAGTGCTATGAAAAGCCTCAAAAATGTCTAGGTGTCAGTTTTAGCTCCTAATTCAATGAAAACTTTATTGTCTCATATGGCAACATTCTTCACTTTGAAGTTAAAGCATCTAAACCATGACAGTTAAAAACCAAAGGGATGGGAAGCAAAATTTTGGAAGTGGATGTACTAATCTGTTCTTCAGAGAAACAGATCCAATAGGTTATATAGAGAGGAATTTATTATAAGGAATTGGCTTATATGCTATTGGAGACTGACAAGTACAAAGTCTACAGAGTTGATGTTTCAGTTTCAATCTAACGGCTGGCAAGCTATTTTAGAACCAGAAAGAGCCAATGTCCTAGTTTGAAGGCATCAAGCAAAAGAGTTCTCTCTTTCTGGAGTAGGGTCTGTCTTTTATTCTATTTTGACCTTCAACTGATTGGATGGGGCCCACCCACGTTATGGAGGGCAATCTCCTTTACCCAGTCTACCAATTTAAGTGTTAATCTCATCTAAAAATACCCTCACAGAAACAACCAGAAAGATGTTTGATCAATTATCTGGTCACCCCATGACCCAACCAAGTTGACACGTAAAACTAACCATCACAATGGGTGTTAAGTCTAATTGTAAGTTTCATCACTCAAACTTTACCTTTTGGCCCCAGGACCATGTTTTTTCACATGAGTAAGCAGCATCATATAGTTTAGAGCATATGCAACAGCAGTTTGTAGTACACCTTTTAAGTGTTCACACTGATTCGGTGACTGAGTCTTTAGAAGGCTATTTCAGCATTCTACAGATCAACTGCTTCTGCCTGATGAAATACAAGAGAACAATTTTCAGTCTTTGGGGCCAGCTTACTGTCTTTCTTCCTTCTCAGTGAAAGGAATTTTTTGAAAGGATACAGCAGTATGTGAGACACTATGATAGTATATAAATCATTCAATAAATCAGTTGCTGTGACCATTGACAAAGACATAATGGGAAGGAAAAGTAAATCCAATTGCTGGAATAAATGTCTAGTGCAGTGAGGCAAAGGCTACAGTTCCATTATGAAAGCGGTCAGGTGAATTTAGGCTACTCCTGAATCGTTGGTGAGTCCCTTAAAGTAAATCAACATATTGGAGTTCACTCTTTGGTTTCTTTGCTGACAGCTGAGCACTCCAGAGTCAGTATCTACCCTTCTTGTTGAAGATAAATCAGTGTTGTTTATCTCTTCCATAGCCTCCCCTCCTACTAATACGAACCTGAGCCTTTTTTTGCACACTCACTAGGAGTAACTAAGAAAAAATGCTGATTGGGATTCCTTTGGGTTATTTGCAGTCCCAACTATGGGTTCATTCTGAGAAGTTCACTTATATAAGCTTTCCTTTCATCACTAATTCTCCATTCTTGTCCTTTCCAAGTCCTTCATAGCGTAAGACATGTTATTAGCCAGTGCGGTTGTATTGGTGTGTTTCATAAACTCTGGACATCGTTCTGCCCAGAAAAGGTAGACAAGTTTTATTGTGTAAAATACTGTCCCCGGATCAACTGGCCTTCCCTGTCCTCCTCGTATTACTCCCAGTATAATTGTACCGCCACAGCAGTCTACTTCCTGCTACCTCTGGTGTATCATGGAGAGGCATTGGTAAACCAGTTTTTTATCCTTAAAGAGTGAGAATAAAAAAATTCCTATGAGGACATAGGTATGGGTTGAAGGAGTGGTGCAGAGTATAGGCAGATTCTGAATATGTGAGGGGTGGTCCCAAGCATTTGAAGGTCTTGAAATCTCCCCAGTTGATTCTATGCAGTCAGCATGGAGAACCACTGAATAAGTAGATCAATTGCTATGTAGGACATATGATCTGGTGCAATTGGGGTAACTTCCCAATTACATTTATAATAATCATTGTAAATTCTTAGACAGTCGTCAGCCTTCGGCACTACATTTTTACAGGTTGTCACACATGGATGAATATGGATGAATCAGTAACCCATAATTATTTCTTAGAATTCAGATTCAGATTTCAGAGAAAAATTGTCTCATTGGCCTAGTTTGGCCATATGCCTACCTTATTGTTTGGGTCACTACGGTTGGTTTACTTGTTTGATAGATCTACTGAAACCATTCTCAGGACAGTTTCCCCATAATCAAATAAGGCCAAAAGAACAAATGCTCCAAACAAGTATTTTTTTCTTATGTATACTAACCTTTTCTATTTCTTGCGTACAGCATAAGCTCTTTTATTTGCCCATTTTCCTTTTGATTTATTTGTCATTTTTTATGTTCATTTTGAGATCTCATTGCATAAATATTAACACTATCATTTTATATACCTTGAGTTTGCTCTGTGTGCTTTCAATTTATGTATTTTCTTCTTTTTTATCCATGTAAATATTCAAAACTTTATCTACTAATTCTATGAAGAATGATTTCTCTATTTTATTTTAGAAAACCTTTCCTCAAGCCAAGATTATGAAATGTTCCTGTGTATCTTCTTTTATTACTTTTTCATTGTTTTAAATTTCTGATCTTTAATCTTTTTTTTTAAAGATTTTATTTATTTATTTGACAGAGAGATAGAGCCAGAGAGTACAAGTGGGAGGAATGGCAGAGGGAGAGGGAGAAGCAGACTCCCTGCGGAGCTCTTTCCCTTGCTCTGTTAATCTGTTTGTTGATTCTAATGATAGACTGTTTCATATACTTTATTTTTTTTTTTTGAATGTCTGAGTTTTAATTTTTTTTTATTCTTATGTTAATCCCCATACATTACATCATTAGTTTTAGATGTAGTGTTCCATGATTCATTGTTTGTGCATAACACCCAGTGCTCCATGCAGAACGTGCCCTCCTCAATACCCACCACCAGGCTAACCCATCCTCCCACCCCCCTCCCCTCTAGAACCCTGTTTGTTTTTCAGAGTCCATCGTCTCTCATGGTTCGTCTACCCCTCCGATTTCCCCCGCTTCATTCTTCCCCTCCCGCTACCTTCTTCTTCTTGTTTTTTTTTTTCCTTAACATATATTGCATTATTTGTTTCAGAGGTACAGCTCTGAGATTCAACAGTCTTGCACAATTCACAGCGCTTACCAGAGCACATATACTTTAACTCCCTAATTATTCTCTCAAAATTTAGTGACATTTTCTCTTCCTTGTTTGTTCATGTCTCAAGTTTGTTTTTTATTTTTAATGAGTTCGAATGCAATTGCATTGAATTTCTAGTTTCAATTGAATCACTATGAGAATGCTCTGTTTCTGATACCAGTGCCCACACTGTGTCCCCATTGGCAGACCTGAGCTTCCGTGGAGAGCTGTTCTTTGTTATCCTGGAGGTAGCTGCTCTTAATGGGGACGGTGGCCAGGCTGTGCTGTAAGCCTCCACTTAGTCCCATGACTGCTTGCTTGTCTTAACTCTTCCCACACCATATCTAGCTATGCTCTCCCTAATCAAGCTTTGTTGACAGAACTACTTTTACAGTCGTTCCCTTTTAGTGTTTTGCTTTGGAAACTGTTCCATTCTGTAAGGTCTCTCTACTAATCTAATATTCACTGTGATTTAGTTTCATCTTTGTTTCTGGTGTATTACTTTCCCACTGCTAGAAGATATATATATATATATAATATATTTTATCTGCCACCGTGAGCCTGCAGTTGTTTTTTTATTTATTTTTTAAAGTTTATTTATTTATTTGAGAGAGAGAGAGAATGAGATAGAGAGAGCATGAGAGGGGGGAGGGTCAGAGGGAGAAGCAGACTCCCTGCTCAGCAGGGAGTCCAATGCGGGACTCAATCCCGGGACTCCAGGATCATGACCTGAGCCGAAGGCAGATGCTTAACCAACTGAGCCACCCAGGCTTCCCTTATTCGTTATTTTAATTTCCTTTTCCCCATTTTTTCTTTTTACCACATCAAATTTTTAAATTATTTGCATCTCTTCTCTTATCCCATCTTTATTTATTTTTTTTCTTTTCTGACAGCTTGATTATAGAGTAGAAACTTTTCTTGGTGTATTGAAACTATGCTAATCCTTAGTGTGAATTATTTAGTAAATACCAAACTCTTTGGACATTTCTCTTTTTGTCTTTAATTGTTTTCAAGACAGAAATGGCTATTTGTTTATTTTCATTATATCTCCTTATATAAATTCTCTCTGATCCCACTCTATTTAGTGATCTCTAAAACTAGTATCTATGTCATAAAATTGGTTTCTTCCTGATAGTGTATATTGTGTTCTAACTGAATAAATTATTTGGAAGTATAAACCAGTTGGAAAAGATGAAATATAAAATATGTATTGCTTTCTGGTCAGAGAATGATGAGGTGTTTTTTCCTTTACAACATTAAAGTAAATATGCACATCTTTGGCTGTTACAACTGCATGTACTAATGTGGCCTATGAAAAGTCAATATCAAGTTTTTATGTACTTGTGACAGCTTTTTCTTTTCTGACTCAAAGCTTTGTGAAAGTACAGATGGTTTATTTTATTCACATATCATCCCTAAAATATTTCAGAAAAAATATCAAGTATTTATTGAACTGAAACAAAATGTAAGGTAAATCTTTTCAAATCATGCAAATTGCTTTCCAGATTGTTAGCATAGTTAGGTATAATGAATTTTTTATGAAAGGTGCTTTATAGAAATCTTGGGGTTCATATAACTGAACTAAATGCAAAACATATATAATATTAAAAATAAAATTTAACAGTCTACAAATTCACATATTCTAAGTATCATACATATTTGCATAGTGAAATCTTTTAATATATTCTATTAAAATAAATGTGTAACTTAGGAAAGATATAACAGATTCCACAGATTTTATTATTTTCTTACTTTAAGATATAATTTTATATAACAAAGTTTCTACCATATATTATGTAAATAATATCCATCTTGAATCAGAACTTATGACCTACTACATATGTCTCTTGTTATGGAAACTTTTTATGTCAGAGAGCTAAACAAAATCCTCAGAAGGCTGAGAAAAAGTTAATCAAAATTCAATCCAGCTCTACTGGAAATTTCCAGGAAAAAAAAATGTTGCTAGTTGTAAAAAGTGTTGGTAATGTAAAAATAAAACACTCACATCACCCTTTCAATCCTTATGATTAAGCATATTTTATGATGATTGTGAGCCACTTCTGTTTTTTTTTTTTAATTAATTTATTTATTTGAGAGGTGGTAGTGGCAGAGGGAAATGGAGAGAGAAACTCTCAAGCAGACTCTCCACCAAGTGTGGAGCCTGATGTGGGGCTTGTTCTTACAACCCTGAGATCATGACCTGAGCCGAAATCAAGAGTCAGATGCTTAACCAACTGAACCACCCAGGTGCCCCTAAATGGGTGAACATAATTCTGTCTTTTTCACTAGAGCAATTGAGTTTGAAAACTGATTTATGTTTTTATATTAAAATGGATAGCAGGAAACTCAAAATCGAATAGAATGAAACAAATGGTATTTGAAGAACTGATACCCTTTACATTCTATTTATGATATCCATAACCAACTGAAATATATTATTTTAATGCATAAGTGCTTTAAATGAACAGATTTTTAGATTGTTCTTCAGTTTTTTAAAAAATGCTTCAGATAGAAAAGATTCTTGTGCATTGAATTTGGAGTACTAAGTTAATTTTTTATATACTTACCAATTTTTTGATGACCACTAGATATTAAAGGCTATACGTTTCAGTCAGTTTGTTTTGAAACTGAAATCGATAATAAACCTGGAAATGTTTTCTTGATGGTATAATAAAATGGATTGTACTGAAAAAAAAATCTATAGGTTAGTAAAAGTAACAAAAACATTAACATGCTGCTATAATTAACAAAGTTATATAATTGCCTGCCTTGTAAAACTTCTCATTTTGGGTATTACAACTCTATAGTCACCTTCCACATATATCAGCAAATGCATTATAACTTTAAAGATGTTGAAAAATCTGAAATTTTATTATTCATCTCAAAAAGAAAGCAATAGTAGTTGGCTGAATAACAGACTAGACATCTATGTTATTATTTAGAAATTATTATTTATCTAAATTCCCTGAACACTCTAAAAAGAACAGTTTCACCTGAATTGGCTGCTTGAAATAATACATTTGTCTATGTGATTTAACCTGTTTCTTATTTTATTCAACAAAAGACAAGTTTCTAATAAATAACAAACTATTTTATTTGCATATTCACAGTTTGCTAAGCCTGCCCAGCATGTTTCCCTGACACAACTTTTCCATCAGCCCCAGGCCGTTAAAGGACACCTCCTTACTAGTGAGTGAAAATAAGGAAACTCATAGTAGATGATTATCTCAGAATCTTTTAGGAATGATGATCATGTAGCTTACTCCTATAATTTAATTAAAAAGAATAAAAGTGGACAGTGTAGTCCACACTCAAATAGACTAATGAAGCAACAGCTAAGTAAAAAGTAAAACGATAGCTTAATAATAACAATAATAGTAGTAACATAAATTGACCCAGCATATATTTTTTAAATGGCTAACAGATGTCAGGAACAAGTCTTATAACTGTCAGTCCACTTTGAGCAAAACAAATAACACTTTCTGCTCACATGGCTTTATGTTTCACTGGAGGAAGACAGATTAAACTAACAAAATATACATTATGTCAGTGGAGAAAGTAAATAGAATATGCATTGGTAGTGAGTATTTTGTTTGTTCTTCTATATAGGCTGAGCAGGGAAGAACTCACTGAGTATAGACATGAAGGAGATGAGGGAGCAAGCCATTTGGCCATCTCATAGAAGAGCGTTTGAGGCAGAGGGAGGAACAGAAATAAAAGCATCATGACAGGACAATATTTGACATGGTTGGGGACATTAGCAAGATGGCCAGGGTGGCTGAAGCAGAATGTATAGGAGTAGCATATGAGAATGGTACTGAGAGGCCAAATCACTTAGGTTCTTAGGGTTACCGTGAGTATAATAGTTTTTTTATTATAAACATATAATGTATTATTTGTTTCAGAGGTACAGGTCTGTGATTCATCAGTCTTACACAATTCACAGTGCTCACCATAGCACATACCCTCCCCAATGTCCATCACCAGCCACCCTATCCCTCCCACCCCCTCCACTCCAGCAACCCTCAGTTTGTTTCCTGAGATTAAGAGTCTCTTATTGTTTGTCTCCCTCTCTGGTTTCGTCTTATTTCATTTTTCCCTCCCTTCCCCTATGATCCTCTGTCCTGTTTCTCAAATTCCTCATATCAGTGAGATCATATGATACTTGTCTTTCTCTGACTGACTTATTTCACTGAGCATAATACCCTCTAGTTCCATCCACATCATTGCAGATGGCAAGATTTCATTTTTTGATGGCTGCATAATATTCCATGTACACATATACCACATCTTCTTTATCCATTCATCTGTTGATGGACATCTAGGCTCTTTCCATAGTTTGGCTATTGTAGACATTACTGCTATAAACATTGGGATGCATGTGCCCCTTTGGATCACTATATTTGTATCTTTGGGGTAAATACCCAGTAGTGCAATTGCTGGGTCATAGGGTAGCTCTATTTTCAACTTTTTGAGGCACCTCCATACTGTTTTCCAGAGTGGCTGCACCAGCTTGCATTCCCACCAACAGTGTAGGAGGGTTCCCCTTTCTCTGCATTCTTGCCAACATCTATCGTTTCCTGACCTGTTAATTTTAGCCATTCTGACTGGTAAGGTGGTATCTCATTGAGGTTTTATAATAATTAGGTTTATCCAGGTTTCTTCTGGTCTATTCCTGGCATCTATTCCAGTTTAATATTTAGTCAGGAAATTTGTATTTTTAATTTAAAGTATTATTATCACTGGGTGCATTATAATAAGCTCTGATGATAATGGGTTTGGAATCTCTCCAGTTTGTATATCCAGTCTCTGCTTCTGTTTTCCTCTAGGAGGATGTAAGACACATCTGTCCAATGAATGGTGTTCTCGCTTTTACATATAATCATTAAATCTGAAACATAACCAGAAAAATAACTATCTTTTCCCAACCATTCCCACATGCAAAAACAAGCCACAGTTTCTTCTGAAGTACAGTATATAGTGAATTCAAAGAAAAAAGTAAACATGCACTAAAAACCCTGTTGGCCAACTGGTATATCAGCCCATTATGCTGTGGCCATGGACTCTCATTTGCCTGTGAGATGCATAGGAGAACAAATATACCAATCAGCAATGTCCATGGAGACTGGGGGGAATCATAGGCTAGATGTACATTAAATAAATGTGAGGAAGAGAAGATGAGCAGTCCTGCCAACTATTTTTAATGAATGGTTTGAATACTCTTACTCAGTGTTTTTGTTTTTTTTTAACTAAACATGTAGTTTAAATCTATAAATATTTATGTTTTGTATACTTTTATTTTGCAATGAAACTTTTCAGCAAAAGTCAGCTAAAAATGAAAATGCATATTAAATGAAAAATTCAGTTCTGAGTTTCTATTTTCTCTGAAATGACTGATGATGAATATATGATTTTATGAAGTACTTATCAACATGTACCATTGCCAATGGGAGCTTTAGTGGTATCATTTAGCATATTGAAACTATAAGCACACATCTGCTGTAGAAGCATCAGTATCTGCTTCAAAATTAATAGCTAATTATCTGCTCAAAATAACCATTTAAACTGCAGAAAATCGCTTTACCTATCACTCTTTGAAGCATGACTTTTCATTTAGATCAAATGACTGTCCTAAGTTAATGTTCATGTTCAATTCCAAGTTTTCTTATGTGTGTTATAAGTGAAGTGATTAACTGTTAATATTTTGGCTTCATTGGTGGAAGAACTTTAAAAAGATCAATACCATTTTTATATCAGAGTAATCAGAATGTTTTAAACAGAAAATCCATTAAAAAGTAAAGCACTAATGATTTTATTACTTGTTCCTATGGTGATAATTTGAATACAGATTTTGTTGGAGCACATAATCATGGCAAAAATATGGTTTTGATTAAAGTAAGAAACAATAGATTAAAACATATGCTCTGAATTGGTTGTGGTATACACATAAATCATAATTGCATCCAAAGAAATTTTAATATATTATTAATTAAAATATAAGCCTTAATTGTCAAATTCTATGTGTGTGCATATATGAGCATGAACATACACACAAACACACACAAATTACTCAGTTATTCTGCTACAGATTCTATAGTCACTAAGGAACCTTCTGGAAAAAACAAGTAAGGCTCAAATCTCAGATCATTTAAGTAATGGAGTCCTTAAAGTCTCTCTGGATAATACTACTCCAGTAAGCCTTTTTCAGGTTATGAACTTCTCTTTCATTTAAAACTCTACCACTGAAGAAGTGTGCAAGTTTAAAATAATTTAACATAGAGGTAATCAGCCTATAGAAATCTACAACTTGATTTCATCTTGTCATCTCTTCATAAAAGTATTACTCAAAATTATTGTCTTATTAAAAGCCAATCAAATATAAAAAATGTTTACGTCTATCAGGCAGTTCATTAATGAAATTATTATACTTGATCTTATCCAAAAGGCTGAGAAATGAACATAAATGAAATTATTGTGCTATTATTCTTGATCTTGTGATGTAGTGTCTTTGTGCTATCTTGAATTTGCAATCTGTTGTGATTTCTTTTCTTATTCTAAATAAATATACATATATACATATTTATATATAATTTATAAAACCTGATTTTTACATATTTTTCTTAAAGAGGGCATCAAATTTTATAAATGTCACATCTCATAAAATCAGTATTCACCTTTGCTCCTAATTTATCAATGAGATATCATGGAGAGGAAATTACTTCAACTTATGTTTATTATTCCTACCATTATGAACACATCGATATTCAGATCTATCTTGACTCCCTCTCCTATTCTCTTATCAGATGTGGCATCTCTTCTAAATAAAGTGTATTCAACTTCCTCTCTGGATCCCTGCTCCCCTTGCTTTTTTGACTCTTCATTCATTATCCCACCCTTTTGCTATCATATCTTGAGCTGTTCTCTTCTACTGCCTTTTAATCTTAACTATGTAAGCTCTCTTTTTTTCTTATAAGATTTTATTTATTAATTTGAGAGAGAGAGCTGGAGTGGAGGGCGGGGCAGAGGAAGAGAATATCAAGCAGACTCCATGCTGAGCATGGAGCTTTACTTGGGGCTCTATCTCACAACCCCGAGATCAGGATCTGAGCCAAAACCAAGAGTCAGATGCTTGACCAACTGCGCCACCCAGGCGCCCCTATGTAAGCCCTCTTAATATAAACCCACTCTGTACTAAAGTTAGTTGATTTAGTTTATAAAAACATATGCAATGATTAAAATGTTATTACAAATTACAATAGGAATGGATAGAGATTTAAGACCAAAGGGAATGCAGATGAATAATTCCTAGGTCATTGTAATGTTGCAAAAAATGAGCAATATATAAAACTAATGAAGCTGTTATTTTTAATTTGTAAAATTTTTGTGCAAATGTAAATCTCCTTACCCTCTCATTCCTTTGTTTTTGTTTTTTTTCCACCACTAAATTCTTAATATAATAAGCTGTTTTTCCACTTTTTCATTTCCTCTTCAGTGTAGTTGGGATTTTGACTCTACTCTCCATTGACACTGCTATTGTCAGTAATAAACTTTTGGGTGTTAAATGAAGTCTTCTTTATTTTTATACTTATTAAAAGTTTCTTCTCCCTTGGATATTATTTTTAAGATTTATTTACTTACTTCTAGAGAGAGAGAGAGAGAAAGCAGGAGGAAGAGCAGAGGCAAAGAATCTCAAGTAGACACCCTGCTAAGTGAGGAGCCCAACTCTGGGCTTGATCTCATGACCGAGAGATCATGACCTGAGCGGAATCAAGAGTTGGATGCTCAACCGACTGAGCCCCCCAGCCAACTCTCTTCTTCCTTGGATATAGGAAATAATCGTCTCCTATCTCTAGAGTTGTTTCTTCTTATATAACTGGATACATCCTTCTTGGTACATCCCTTCAAAGTCACATTTTCCTAGAATTTCATACTCAGAATTCTATTTCATACACATATGCTTCCTTGATTTTATAATAATAAAATAATAGTAATTTGTAGGGCAGAGGTCAAGGATTATGCAAAATATAACAACCTTATGAATTGGGCATTTCCTCCATTTGAAGATGAGGAAGCTCATGATCAGACAGTTTAAGTAATTTGCTCAAGGTTTTTTTGTTTTTTTTTTTACATTATTTATTTATTTATTTATTGGAGAGCGAGCGAGAGAGAAACAGCATGAGAGAGGAGAGGGTCAGAGGGAGAAGCAGGCTCCCTGCCGAGGCAGTCGCTTAACCAACTGAGCCACCCAGGCGCCCATGCTCAAGGTTTTAATCCCATAAAAGAGCAAATCTTTGCTGTATTCCATCACGACCATTTTAACTTCTGTTCTGTTCCTTCTTCTTACTTCCTTTCCTGATTTTGATAATCAAATACATTTGTATTTCTTCTGAATATTGCCTTCCATCTCAAAGTTCTCTCTGCAGCCCCATATAGATTTACACAACTATTAGACAATATTTCATATGACTGTCCCATAGGTGTCTCAAATTTTACATGTCTAATATGAACCTAATTTTTTTTGCCCTTTCCCAAATTTGTTCACTGACTTGTATCCCCTAATATGATGAAGAGAAAGACCACTCACCTTCCCCTTTCTTCTGACAATGCATTATTTCACACTGTCCAGAATTTCTCATCTAATTACTTTCCTGGTTTCCTGTATTCAACCTTTTTCTTATACATTAAACCTTCATTCAGTTCTTCCTCTTCCTTGTCTGCCAGTTCATCAGAGAATTAACTTACCACAGCTTCAGAATTCAACTCAGGTGTCTGTCTCCAGTTTTATTAAACCAACCTTGATATACTTGTCTATTTAATCTGCATCAACTGCTCCCAAAGAACATTCTATTGTGACCTGAACTGTGTGTTATTTTGTCTGCTTTCTCAATTAAGCCATTGAGATACTTGAAGGCAAGGACTCTATCTTGCTTTTCAATCTCTGGAATCTAACCCAGTTTCTGGTACAGAGTTGTAGTTAATAAATGCATATTAAATAAATGAGTTGATGCAGGTGCTGTATCACTTATAAAGTTACTTTTCTCAGTATATAAATAGTCTATTAAGTGTAACTCTCTTTCTTAGGCATTTATAGCCTTTCTCTTGTACTTGATTCTTGTCAAAATATATTTTTTTTCCTCTAGAGATGTTCATATGTATTTCCTAATTCATAACACCTTCTTACTTCACATTATAAAATTAACTTGGTGGAATGATCTGATGAATATAAAAGAAAAACTCATACCAATTACTAACAATGAAAGTATGAGGGTGACAAAATGGATTTGAGTAGATGTGCCAAAGAGACCTAAGCAACCTAATCACTTCTGCTGTTACATTTTAGGAGTTAATTTTAGATAGTGTTCTTTGGACCACAGATGATGTCTTTGTGCTTTCCAATTGGAAGTATTAAGAGTGAATTCTTCCAAGTTAACTTCTTTTAAAAATCAGGAAATATGTGAATTAAAACGCCTTATCATATATTTCTTTTCATTCTTCACTTCAAACTTTTCAGTCCTTTTTCCTTATGTTGTAGTCATAAAACTTACAAACTTAGAAGAAATATTTAAATTGCATTTTCATGTACATACATATTTGTTAGTATGCAAACTACATACATATATGTTAGGACTTTGAGGAATGAAGATACGTGTATATAGTCACAAATTTGATTGCATATTTGTAGCACTAAATATAGTTATGTAAATACTAAATCAGATTACCTCCCTTCTGGGGTGCCTGGGTAGCTCAGTCAGTTACGCGTCTGCATTTGGCTCAGGGCTCAAGTCATGATCTCTGGGGTCCTGGCATGGAGCCCAAACTTTGGCTCCCTGCTCAGTGGCGAGTCTGCTTTTCCCTCTCCCTCTGCCCCTCCCCCTGCTCATATTCACTCTCTCTCTCTCAAATAAATAAATAAAATCTTTTAAAAAAATTACCTCCCTTCCATTCTAATACAGAAAATTCTTAACTTGTATAGATGAGAGGAAATTTCTACAAAAAGTTTGTTTTATGTTCTTCAGTTACTTGGCCCTTAAATACTAATTTATGTTTATATATATTTAAAACATCCTAAAAGGGTTGTTATTTTCTACATATAAGAATAAATTTATAATTTAAAGTAAGATCTTTATAAAAGCATTTTATTATACAAATAAAATCATGAATAGTTTCAATAAAAGGTTAAGACCATTTTAGCTAAGTACTACTTGTCTTTATTCATTAAAAAATGATCTGAGAGAGTTTGATATTTTGTAACACATTAATTTTCCAAGAATTATGTGCACCAGTCAAAAAGGAACAAATATTTGGACCACATTGTGGAGCCTATTGTTTCCTGATTTCTCCTTTCTAGTTCATTTTATGCCAGGGAGAATATTAAAGTTATTTAATAAAATAACAGTGGTTTCCCAGGAACAAATGTTCCCCCTCATTTTCTGTCTCTCATGATCTCTTTGGCATTTCTCACTGCCTTTCTCCCTTACTCTTTCTCTCTCCTTCTCTTATAAAATACACATATGCTTAAAATATGTTTTTGATATTTCCAAAGATAATGGAATTAATGTTTCAATTGTTAATGGTGCACTGGGATATATATTTTGTCAAATTATTTCTGGAAGTTATTTCTGGCTGTGATGGTAATAGCATCAAGTTATACTTGGTTCATATCAATGAGTCCAAATTACATTTTTTGACTATCCCACTTATCTACATGAAATGTCCCCTTGCCCAAAACAGTGTAAATTTATCTTTCATACAATATCCTCAAAAGACTAGCCAAATTTGTTAAAACATGTGCACTTTCTAGTTTACCTAACCTTTGTAATGTATTAGTAAAATAGAGTACCTAAGATATGAGGCAAGAGGACATGGTTATAATTAGTTTTACTTTAAGCTGAAATGTTGGGAGAGGCACATTATAGTTGATGATTAATCACTTTGAAGCTGACATTATCAAGATCCACAGGAAAAGATCAAATATAACCCTCCCCCAATTTGGTAATATATGGCATAGAAGAAACTTTGAGGGGACATAATTGCTTCATGCATAGATTTTCCAACCTGACTACAGCAGCAATAATAGTATCCAGTGATGCCAATGTATGTATAGATGTACTCTGGGTATCAGGAAATGAGGTGGAATGTATTAGGAATTGGTTTTCTAGACTATAAATATGGTTTTGAAAACAATAACAACATCACAAATCAGAAAATTCAACCTAATTTTAGTGAGGCAATTGTGAAGCCATTTAATCTTAAAACTGTAAGAATAATATGTAGTGTGTACATGCAGGTATGAATATGAATTGAGCTGAATAAGAGATAAGAATGTTTGTTCCTGGCTCAAAATGCTTAAATCAGAATGCAGACCTTTCTTAAGGCAAGCTCTTGACAAAGAAGAGGAAAAGGAAAGTTGAGGGCATATAATAAAGTTATTTTCGATTCTTCAACCTTGTGTTTCTTTAATACAAAGAAATATGAATAGATACAATTAAATGAGCATTCATTCCATGCTATTATGATAACACTAGTTATGAATCTCATACTGGTTTCTTCTAAATATCACAGAATATAGTTTTATAATATGTACATTATTTAATTGCTATACATTAATTTATTTTTATATGTTCAATCTGATTTCTAACTGATATAGCCCAATCATATATAAATGACAGGATCATTTATTTTCTTTAAATGATAAAATAGGAGACTGGAATAAAAAGAAATTCCTACATATCGTCATCTATGAAATCTAATTATAAGACACTTTCCAAGATTATGGAATCAGTACTGCAGGTTTTCTTTCCTCTTTAAAAAAAAAAAAAAAAAAAGTCCCAGTGTGCTTTTTAAGTACTATTGTCAGGTACAAATTAAAACTTCCTAAATTTTCTATATTAGTTTTATCTTAACACTTTTTAGAGGTGGAAAGTAGACTTCTAAATCTTAGTATCTTGATTTGTTTTAGTGCTTCAAAACCTCGCCATCCACCTTTTTATAGGGTGTGCAATAGTGGTGGCTGTTGAGCAATGTGGTAGGAAAGCATCTGACACGGAGCTACTAAACCTGTACGTTAACATAAGATCTCCTTCACATTTAGCTATTGTAGATAAATAGTAAATGCTCTAGGAGAGCATTAATGACCAACACTGAAAACTCAAAAATTATTAATCCACTTCATAAGTCATTTTAAGTTTTAATTTCATAAATTTCCATAAAAATAGTCTAAATAAATTCCGGGGCCATGCATGATTACTTCATTACAAAATGTTTATATGTATTAATTCTGCAAGTGAACCTCTGAAATTGGTAGGTGAAAGTATAGTACACAGTACTAAAATTTCTACTAACAGGCATCTTTCCAGACACTTCTTATTCCCACATCCTTCTTGTTGTTAGGATATCTTTTAAAGTGGGAGCCGCACATCTGCTGGTCTTTACAGCTTAATGAGTGAAAAGTCAGTACCCATGCAGAGCCCTGCGTTTTGGTTCTTGCCAAGTCTCTTGGATTTGTTTGTTCTCAGTCAGACCTACTTTCTTCTGCACTTTCTGTCCCTAAGGCAATGCCATAAGCAAGTCTCCCAGTAGTTCATTGGCTATAGTTTCAGATTGAAGGTAGGAAAACTCACTGTCCATCCAGGTTTGCTTGGTAGGAAGTCCTCCTTGAGATTATTTTGCCAGAACACTGGGGGAGGGGGGTGAAAATAGAGGAGTGGCACTCTGACCTATAAAACATATATACTACTTTTAATGAATGGAAAAATAATTGAATTAGTAATAACCTATGGATAATACAATTTAATTTACATACACATATTGTTTATTTCTTAAAACAGCCCAATGAAGCTAATGGCATTAACTCCATTTTAAAGATAAGGAAACCAAGGCTCAGAATGATTAAATAATTTTCCAAGGCTACAGTTCATTGAATGAATGAAATAAGGAATGAATGAATTTCTAGGGAAAACAGCATGGATTGAGTGGATTAAGAGGCTGAGATAGGTCAATTTTTCAATCCATTGAGCAATCAATTTACAGAGAGTGAGCTGGTCTGACAGTCACATGGGGTTTATGTTTGGGGGTAGGATGCTGCTGAAGAACCAATGATGACAATTTTAAAAGAAACAAGAATGAATAACAGATGAAACATCATCATGGAATAGAAGAACAATGGTGAGTCAAATGGATGGTTAGGCTTTCACCAAAAACAATTAGCTCTATGGTAAACTTTTCGGCTGCCAGCTTATTTTGAAAAACTTTTCTAGGCTTCTATGAGACAATGTTTGAAAATTAGGACATAGGCAAATTAATAGGATATGTAACTGTCAAAAACTGATTTAGGGAGAATTAGAAAATAGAAATTTTGTTCAATAATCATTAAAGGAATTCAAACAATTATTTAAAAATAGAAAGAAAGAGAGAAACCAAAGATTCACCAGAAATAGAATAGCTTATATGCAAGTGCTACGAGTTTTAAGGAACTTCCAAAATTGTACAGATGCTTCCAAAAATGGAAGATGAGGGCATATTCTGCAACTCACTTTCTGAGACAGAATAATTTTGTCAAAAACTTAGAGATGGTATCAGGAAGTAAAACAGTAAGTCTATTGTGTTCAGGAATATAGATTCAAAATGTCTAAGCAAAATATTAGCAAAATGAATCTAGTTCTCTATAAAAATATTAATAAACAGTGTCCAATTTGGATATATAAAAATATCATAAGGGTGCTTTAATGATACAAAAATATTTAAATATATATTCCCACATTATTGGTTAAATGAGATAAACCATGTTAACATCTCAAGATGCAGAAAAAAAAATTAACAGATTCATAATAAAAATCCTTACTATAATAGATAAAAGGAAATTTTATTACCTTATAAAAGATGTCTCTCAAAAAAGAAAAGAAAAAGAAAATCTGTACAAAAACATCATATTAAATGGGGAAAATGTAGAAATATTCCATTTAAATTTAGAAACAAGATAGGAGCATTGCCTATGAATATCCCAATTCAGCGATGTTTTGGAGCTCTAGACAGCACAATAAGAAATAACAATTATAAGCATTGGAGAGCACCAATAGTACCATCATTACTGGTATACTATAGTCATGGATGAGGAAACCTAATTAACATTATATGGATTTTATTTGTCCCAAAAGTGATCTATAGGCTTAATGTTACTCTGATCAAAGTCATAATTGTTTTTTTTTGTTTGTTTTTATCTTTATTATTGTGGAATAGGACAAGTTAACTTTAAAATACATATAGAAAATCAAAGAAGGAATAATACCCTAGGTTCTTCATGCTCTGTGAGACATAGACTTACTATAAAGGTACTTAAGGAATTATAAGAATGTGGTACTGGTGCAGGGGTGGACAAAATAGGAATAAAATAAAACAGTTCAAAAAGAAATTTACTCATATATGGAAATCTGATTTATGATGGAGCTTGCATGGTAGGAAGTGGAATTATGTAATAAATGAAAGCATGGATTAAAGAAGAGAGAAAACTTGGTGCACAACGGCCACAGGGAAAGAAAGGAGGGAGGAAGGGAAAAAAGAGGGAAAAGGAAAGAAAGAGGATGGAGGGAGGGGGAAAGGAAGAGGAAGGGAAGCGAATAAAGGGATCCCTACCTCACACCATAACATAGAACTGTTAAAAGGAAAACTGAAATTTTAAAAAGAGTATACATGAATTATCTTCTGACCTCTGAGTAGGCAAACTTTTCTTACACAATACAGGTCACAGTGCTAACCACTTATGAAAAGGTTGATAAATTTGAATACATTAAAACCAAATCTTGTTTATTAAAATACACATTAAAGTTAAAAAAATTCAATTTGTGTAGAAGATACTTGCAAAAAAGCATTAAAATTAAGAACAAGTAAAGAATTTTTACAAATCAAGAAGAGAAAAAGTAGAGAAAGGAAACAAAAGTCAAGAATAGCCATTTCACAAAAGAGGAAACCCATGAAATTGAGAAGTGTGACATTAAAAGTGTTAGAAAGAATGTACGCAGTCAAATATCTATGTTGAAAATGAATGCATGCATTGATACAACTTTTTTGGGAAACAAAAATTTGCATAAAAGTATACCCTACTCTGAAAGTATCCACTGTCCATGAGCACTAGGAAGCATGTCCAATAATGCAGTTTTTATAAGAATATAAACTAACCAATCCAAATGTCCATTGACATGGGTTTAAAAAGGCACACTCACATAAATGATAATTAGCAGTAAAAATTAAATAACTTCAACTATGCATGGAGAGAACTTCAGCTATCACATGAATGAGTCTTAATAACAATACTAAGTGGAAAAAGCAAAAAGTGAACAGAATGTTGTCTATGGCATGTGTAGGATAACTGAAAATTTAGAATAGTGCTCACTTTTGTGGATGAGGAGAAATGGACCGCACAGCAGTCTATGTAAGTTTTGGAAATGTTCTCCCATTGCGGTGGGCAATTGGTACATAGGTACTTAAATGATGAATAACATTATATTATACAAGATATAAGCAAACAAATGGGAAAAAGACTCAAAATATTGCAACATGTCTAACAAAAGGTAAATATCCATAATATAATACCTAAGGAAATACATGAAAGTTTGATATTCTAAATATTCATGGCTCTTAATATCAGGTGGTGGGGTTTTAGTTAATTTTTATACATTTCTATTATGTTTAAGCATTATTTGTATTACTTCAACAAAATGTTTTTCCAATAATGCTAATTTAAATGAAAAACAACACTCATAATATGTAGAAATTATAAGATAATAATAAAAGACAACTCAGTGGAAAAGATGGGCAAGAGTTTGAAGATACAGTTCACAGAAGAGATCACATAGCTGTAAACCTACAAAAATATGCTCAACCCACTTGCAAACAGGAATGTGTGATTTTACAATAAAAGCATAATTTGATTTTTCATTATTATTGAAGAAATATCATAAAGTTGTTTACACGTAGTGTTTTGGAGTTGACAGAAATTGACACATCTTTTATAGCAGGAGCTGTTCAGAGAGTAGTATAATGGTATAGTGGATTTCCCTTCTAGAAGATTAACCTTCAAAACATATGCATATGTTCACATAAATGTACTTCAAATAGTGTTAACTATAATACTTATTTTTTGTAATAGTGAAACACTAGAATTAGTTTAACAGTACCTGAAGAGAAATGGTTTATTTGATCACACAATGAATACCTTATGTAATACATTCACTTATTGTAAATCATGATGCAACGTTGTATGAGCTGACACAGAAAGATCTCTTAGACATTTTTAAATTAAAAAATGCACACAAATTAACAGGATGTATAGCATGATCCTATTCACGTTAAAAATATGTGTATAATAAAATTCATATGTGTATATTCACATATGTAAATATATAGAAAAGTTTCTTGGGTGACTGCATATTATATTACTGCCAGTGATTATTCCTGTGCAAGGGAGGTAAACAGACACATTCCACATATTTCTGCCTTGTTTCAATTCTTTTTTATTGCAAGAAAATAAGCATGTACAGTTGTATAAACTGGCTGTGTTACCTGCCTTTTTAACTTTCTCCAAGGTAGGTTGCTTTAATAAGCATAGTGCTGTATGCACTAGCAACAGAAGCTATGGGCACCCAGCAATTAGGCTTGAGTGTTCCAAGGTAGCAGACACTGAGGGCCATGTCAAAAGACAAGTGGAAGGCTGGCTCCCATTTGCAAATTCTAAGTCAAAGGAAACACTGAAGCAGAACCCCAAAGCAGTGTGATCAATTTCTTCCAGTAATGGAAAAGGCTGAAAACTCTCAAAGACATATTTGCTGGCAGAATAGTTATATTTATATAATGATTCAAAAGAGAATTTTTTCAATTCAATAATTGAATCTCAATTATTCAATGAAATGCTGTAGTAAATGTCACTTTGGATTATATGTGAAATGCAGATCACATATAATCAAAATGAGAATATTTTAATAAAAGTTATTATAATGTATTTTGTTTTTTTAAACTTGAGTTGATAAAAGAAAAAATAAAATATATTATCTAATATATGTTTAAATCAAGATGTTAATTCTTTAATTTTAGAATTTTATTCTAGATAAGAATTTAATATTTTTCAATAAAATTGTTGAGATTATCTTACAGTTTTCATCAAATAAAAATGTCTTTTATTAGATAAAATGCTAAGAATACAAAACTTTACAAGTCCGAATTTTAAAGTATCAATCACGTGCCATAACGTGCTTATTTTGCAGGTTAAACTTTTTCCGTGATGTTCCTGATTTCAGAGTGTTAGCCTGTGGTGGAGATGGAACCGTGGGGTGGATTTTGGACTGCATAGGTAATGAAGACACATACTTAACGTGGCTGGGTTGAGAGTAGTAACCTAAAATTCTGTGTATTTTATTTATTTTATTAATGCATTGATATCTTTGGATGCTACAGTGATATAATCGGATATATGGCATTGTTGCACGTTACTTACTGGTTTAATGTGTTTGCTATATTTCAAAGTTTTAATTGACAAAATAATTTGCAAGTATCTAAAAATCTTTCTTTTTTAATCTGCTTCTCATGGAATTTACTAAACCCTCAGAGCTATTTTCAAATCAGGCTCTACAAATTCCATTTGTTTCTTTGACCTGGGGAGGGAGCCAAAGAGATTCTTAACATTTGTGATAAAATTTACATCAAATAGATGTGCTTATTTTATTTAAGCATGGCACCTCAAAACCTTACCCTCTGTGGACATTCTTATCATATGCATCCATCATTATTATTACCATAGCTATTTTTTATTTATCATGTACTCTCTCATAGATGTTGTGCTAAGATTTTTGCCCCCCCCATTCATCTTAATTCTCACAACTCTGTGACACAGTATAGATAATCCTATTTTAGAGAGAGGCTCTAAGGTGTGGAGAAGTTAAATAATTAGAATGGAGTCTGAGAGCTGTAAATTGACAGAGCTGGGATTAGAGCTCATCCTTTAACCTTAACCTAGATTGCTTCTCTCTTGACATTTTTACAACTTTATTTTTATAAGCAAACAAAGCAGATACATGACTGAGGATAAAATGTAGAATGTATCACAAAATCTTGATGATTTAGAAAAATTATCTGGTTTTTCAGAGACAGCTGTCAGAAGTGATTACCAATCAGTAAAATGATCATGAATTGGCCTTCATTAGGAGATAAATCCCAAACAAATATCCATTTCTATAGAGACTATTTCTTTGTTAAAAATGGGCCATTTCAGGGCACCTGGGTGGCACAGTTGGTTGAGTATCCAATTCTCGGTTTTGGCTCAGGTCGTGCTCTCAGGGTCCTGAGGTCAAGCCCCGTGTTGGGCTCTGCACTCAGCTCAGAGTCTGCTTGAGATTCTCTCTCCCTCTCCCTCTGCCCCTCCTGCTCATCCTCTCTCTCTCTCTCTCAAATAATTTTTTTTTAAATGGGCCCTTTCACAAAAGGGAAATAATCTGTTCAAAATAAGTTTTACTGCCTATATAAATTGAAACACTTTTATTTAGTTAATGCAGGTGAGTGTATTCTATCTTTTCATGCACACAAAAGTATTCAAAATAAAAGTAAATACATGTTGTCAGCACACTTTTGGTAAGCATCTGATGATTTTAGTCTACTAACTTTTTTTTTTAAAGAAACAGTGAAAATTGTGTTCTTTGGCCTTCCAATAAAAGATGTAAATAGTATAATATGCAATATCTAAGGAGAAAATCAGAATTCAGAAACTGCAGAAATTAGAGTTGCTTGAACAGAGTCTGAATACTTGTGAGAATTTTAGTGAAAACGGTAGGATATTGTGAGTTTATTTTAGCTCGCATCTAAGCCTTGGTTATTACACCATGACACATCCATCCCTAAATAATCTGTTCCCTCCCCATTCTTCCACATAGACAAATACTCACTTTGAGGGGCTGAGAAAGTAGAAAAAATGAAGAAAATAATATATGTTTGTGAGAGTCATTCAAGCCATATGATGGCTTAAACAAAACTATGTGGGTGCGCCGGGGTGGCTCACTTGGTTAAGCATTAACTCTTGGTTTTGGTTCAGGTCATGATCGCAAGGTTGTGAGATTGAGCCCCGCATGGGGCCCCATGCCCAGCATGGAGTCTACTTGAGATTCTCTCTCTCCCTCTGCTTCTGCCCCTCTCCCAACCCTCCAGCTTGTTCATGTGCGTGCATGTGTGTGCTCTCTCTCTCTCTCTATCAATCAATATAAACAAAACCATGTGGAATTTTGGGGTGCCTGGGTGGCTCAGTCAGTTAAGTATCTGCCTTCAGTCCAGATCATGATCCCAGGGTCCTGGGATGGAGCGTTGTGTCTGGCTCCCTGCTCAGTGGGGAGTCGGCTTCTCCCTCTCCCCTTCTGCCCCTGCTCTTGCTCTCTCTCTCAAATAAATAAATAAAATCTTTTAAAAAATGTGGAATTTTGATGGTAGTGATCTTTACTGCTCTGAGCCCAAAGCATTATGTTCTGTAAAGCTTAATCTCGAAGAAAACCTGCTGATATCAGAGTTACCCAGTTCTTATATTGCTTACTCTGACCCAAAGCAGCACCATGGGTAGGAACAACACTGAAACATTTTTAGCATTTTACTAGCTTTTAGAGTTTGATTTTTCAAAATATTTTATTCCTTAAAGTGAAATGCACCTAGAGTTGGTGTTGCAAAAGAACTTTTTATAGGAACCCACACCTCCACTTTGGTGATGTCCCTCTAGTATATTCTTATGATGCATATATACGCATCCTTGAAATTTCCATGATGTTAAATCCACAACAATTTTTAACTGAGTTAAGATTCTATTTTATTTTTTTGAAGAATTTATTTATTTATTTGTCAGAGAGAGAGAGAGAGCGTGTGCACACAAGCAGGGGGAGTGACAGGCAGAGGTAGAAGCAGGCTTCCCGCTGAGCAGGGAGCCCAATGCGGGGCTTGATCTAAGGACCCCAGGATCATGACCTGAGCCAAAGGCAGATACTTAACTGACTGAGCCACCGAGGCGTTCCCTGAGTTAAGATTTTAAAAGGCTTTCTTCAGACATGAATCTTGAAAATTCCTATCACTTCGTGAATTATGGTATTTATCTGTGTTTTATAAATTGCTACAAATACATACAAATTAATCTTACTTTCTAATTGTATATAGCTATAAAACATAACTTTTTCTGTTTTTAAGTACCTAGTGGAATGCCTTCATTTCATGCCAAGCTGTCTTTTCTACTGTTGTTCCATCTGTGATCAAAATTTTATTTTATTTTAATTTTTGATTCCACAGAAAAGGCTAATGTTGTCAAGCATCCTCCAGTTGCTATTCTGCCTCTTGGGACCGGCAATGATCTAGCAAGATGCCTGCGATGGGGAGGAGGTAAAACAGCTAATGAAAATCTTAAAAAACAGAAATACAGTGCAGAGCATTTTCCCCAAAAAACTAAGCCCATCCTTTTTAATATATGACAACTGCCATGTGAATTTAGCAAATATAATTGCTGTGAGAGATATAGTATATAATTTTGAACAATAGTCTGGGGTAGAGAAGGAAATAGTGGACCGGGAGCTAGACTGTGAGTGCTGGCCTTTAATCTGATACTAATTATAGGCTTGATGGGGCAAGGCAAGTTTCTAAACCTCCTTGATTTAGAGTTTCTAACTTAAAAAATGAGATAAGCATGGATTAACTCTAAAGTAATGTTCAGATTTTTAATCTCTGAGTTGTGTAGTAATATCACTAACAAAGAAAAAAATTGAAAGGCTAATGAATGACTTGTCCAGGAATGAATACATTAAATAACACTTATTTTTTGAGACCCACTTTATACCAAGTGGGTATGTTCTATTCTTGGGGTAGAGGGTTAAGGACAGAAAACAAGGTCTACCTTCAAAGAGGCTTTGAATTCTAGTGGCACATAAAGTCATAAGTAAATTGTGAGACTTCCTACTAACAAGTAAACCTATAACCAACATAACAAAAGGTCTCTTGGAGGAAATAACTGGATAACATAGGGAGAACCCTAATGGATGGAATAATGATAGCCATATAGAACTGAGGGTAGACGTTAGAGGCAGAAAGAATCTCAAGTAAGAGGCCCAGAGATAGGAAGCTACTTGACATACCCAAGGACCTCAAAATGGAATAGTGTGGATGAAACAGGGTAAAGGGGAAGTATTTTTAAAGGTCTTAAAATAATTTGATGTATCATTAATAGGCTCTACTTACCTGAAGATGCCAAAGAAAAGAAAACCAGATTTTGCTAAAGAAGCCAGAAATGAAACTAAGTAACTTTAGCTTAGAGTTTAAAAAGTGTCTACTTAGAGAAGTTTAAAAAGTGTCTACTAAGTGTGAATGAGAAGTCCTTGGGGAGCTTGTTAAAAATACAGTGGCCTGACCTCACCCTAGATATGCTGAATGGAAATCTCTGGGGTGGACCTGGGCAGATGATTTTCTTTTTAAACAAACTCCCTAAATAACTCTGATTTACAATAAAAATTTGAGAACAATTTTTCCATGAGTATCAGACCAACTGGTAAACTCTAAGCTGTGTTTTGTATATGTGTATGTGTATGTGTATATATATATAACAGACAGAGTTGGAGACTAAGTTAAAAACTTGATATATGATATATTTATAATTTTCATTAAGGGTATAAATTAGTAAAAGAATATCATGAAACACTGAGTTAAATCTCATAGAATCTAAAGACAGACAGACAGATGGATAGAACCATTGCTTTTAAGATGCTTATATTTGCTAGTGCTTACATATCTATATTGATTAAAAGGAAGAGAATCACACATGTGGCTTCTTGTGTATTCTTTTGAAAAATATTTTTGATATTTGAAAATTAATGGTTTCATTTAGATTCCAAACTCATAAATGGCTCCAGTCTCAAAATTGACATGGAAGTTCCATTTGGGTCATCTTCTAATGATTTTCTTATGAAACAATTTAAGATATATTATTATCAGTAGTCAAAGACACACAAATTGTAGTATATGCCAAAGTATATATTATTAATAAACTCTCTGTGTGTGCCTTGCATGTGTTGACACTGTTTTACATCCTGGATTTAGAGTGAAAAAATAAATAAAAGTTCCTACCTTCTAGAGATTATGTTTTCATTGAGTACACAGGTAATAAATCAATGAACAATAAAATATATAAATACAAAATAAGATCAAAGCTATGTAAGACTCAAATGTATTTAGAGAATAGTAGAAGGAAACTATTCAGCTAAATGATCAAGAAGGCCTCTCCAAGGAAGTAACATTTAAGCTGGATTTAAAATGTAAGGAAGGAAAAATAGCTTCTGAAATTGAAAGGGCTCAAGGAAGCTGATGTGACTCTTTAATCATCTGTGAGGCAGTGGGTAAGTAGGGAGTGGGGGTAGGGGAGACAGTGACTAGTATGAGATTGGAGAGACAATCAAGAGCCAAATAATGCAGGGGCTTTATTTGATTGAATCTAAAGCACAAAGTGAAGCTTGGAAAGAGTTTAAAAACAGCATGATACAATGACATTTATGTTTTCAAAAATAGATTAATTGGGAGGTATATTCTTCAGTATACACTGAAGAAAATTAAGAAATTGTGAAAATGTAGAGAATCATAGTTTTCCAAATAAGAACTTGTGTTATAGTTTTTCCAGTTAGAGAATGAAGGGATTGGACCAGGGCGGTGGTAATGGGAATGAGACAAGTAGACCCAGTGGAGTTCTATTTTTAGGGAAAGACTGGTAGAACTTGTCCATGGATTGGAGAGGGGCTTTGAGGGTACTGCAAGATGCCTAAGTTTAAGAAAACGCAGATGCCATTTGATAGAGTTTACTAATAAAGAAACATGCTGTGGAGTGTGATTATTTCTTGCCAGGTGTGTAACTAACTTTGAGCAAGTTGCTTACCAACCATGGGCTTCAGATTCCTCATTAGAGCTTGAAAAAATGATAGTACCTGCCTTGTAGGTTCTTACACCAAACCATCAAATTGTTTGCCTAGTGTTTGTGCTGAGTATATATTTGTAGCAAGTATCATCATGCTTAGCATTTGGGAAAGAAAGGACTTTATTCAACCAATAATCGTTTGGTTCACTTTAGGTCACTGGAATATATTGATTTGAAGCTTATTTTTTACAAGAATATATTTGGGAAAATACAACACTGTAAGAATGTAGGATGTCCTAGGGCATTTGCAAATACTTAATTTACATTCTCTTTGCAATTTTTCTAGTACTAATTAGTCTAAAATCTAAGATTATTTCAGGAAAAATGTTTCATGAAGAGTAAGAGTTTTTAGATGGAGCACACACTGACAAATCTATATTGTTGCTTTCCTTTTTAAAAATTTCTGTGGCTTTTTAGATAGATTTGGTAATAACATTATATCATTAAATAGAAAATAAATACTAATTATGTTTTTATTTTGTTTCTTAGCCTAGAGGGATTATAGGTTTAAATCAAAATAATGGAAGCAAAATAACATCATTCTTTTCTGGGAATAATCTTTTACTTCTATATTTAGTAAGTTTAATATGTCTTTTTTTTTTAAAAATATGATCTTCTTGAGTTTTGCAATCCTATTTATAGCTATGAATCATTATTTAACAAGCTTGAGCATAGATAAATACAAGTAGGGTGTAGGTATTTGTTAAATTGGGGACTACAATTTGGAATTTGTCATCTTTGTAGATTAGCTCTGACCTGCAGATGCCGTGAGTCTCAAAATAGATTTTGGCCTATCTCTTTCCATTTTTATTTGGCTAGAAGGCTAATTGATATTAACCTCTTTCATACTTATCCATAAAAACTTAGACAACATAACCAGTGCTAAAGATTTTAAGGTGAGTGGCACTAGTAGAATCTAGCTGTGGTAATTAATTTTCACTAAATCCACTCCTACTTTGTTCTCTCCTGGTCAGGTGCTGTTCTTACATTTTTCTAGTGTTGTAATGAACCATGCTGCTATTAACTTGAGATGTAGCTGGGGACAAGCTTAAAATTTTATTTAAATAATTATTATTTGCTTGTATATCTGCTGAATGCATATATATAAATATCATATTATATTTTATTTATATTACAGTGTACTTCCATGCTATATTATACTATATTACATTAATATGTGTAAATCCATTTATGTCTGAAAATCATCATACTTATTTTCAAATGAGTAGAATTTGTAAAAGAGGTGAATATAGTTAACTTTTTTTATTCAGATCAGTGAGGAAAACATAAAATGTACTTGGAGGCTAATATTTATTATTTATAAAAGAAATTAAAAATTTAGAATTAAACTTTGAGTGTAGAACTATTAAAAATGTGAAATATATGTAAGTTTATTATACTCTTGTACTTTAAATAATTCAGTGTTTGTATTGAGTACAATTATACACAAATTATTATGTATATTCATAGTTTTTGAATTATGCTACAAAAATGCAATTGAACATTTATTAAAATACCATTTAGTACTTTTAATGCTTATATCTGTCTAGTCATTGTTTGTTGTACTCTTTGTTGTATGTATTAACTAGTACATGACTATTTTATCTGTGTAAGATAAAAAGTAATGGTAGGTGCCTAAATAGGCACTCCCAGATTCTGGCTGCCTTGAATTTCTAATAATTAATTCAGCTAATACATCATAAATGTAATTTATTTATCTTTAGAGAATGTTGGCATATTACAGTGCCTCTTCTTTTTTTCCTTTAACCCAATTAGTTTTTCCAGAGTTATGTGTGCTAACACCTCTAATGAGGACTCATAGCCTCTGGCATTTACTTGTTCAATGACTACATTATTAAAATATAGACCAAAGTTGGACACAGAAAAAAAACTATGAAAATATTGTTCCAACTCAAAATATCAATTCAAGAATGTGTATATATGTCTGTGTGTAGAGTTAGAGAGAGAGATATTATTTAACTTAGTACAATTCAAATTCTGTTATCATTATATGGTTGAGAACTTTCTACTCTTATGCCTCATGTACTAAGAACTTTTATGCATTTTCTCATTTAATTCTCACAATAAACAGAAGTTTTTACAGAAGAGGACACTATTTAGGGAGGTTAAAAGCAAACATTAACACAACCAGGATTAGGCTACAGTTTGGACTATAATGTTATATTGACACATTTAAGAGAAAATATTAATATTCAGGAATACCTTTATTTTCAGGCCATGTTGATTATCTGCAGTAGATCCATTAAAACTAGATTTGTTGAGCATTTACTCTAGGGCAGACCTGGTAAAAGAAACTTGTAGTGAGAAAGATATGAATAACTATAATACAGTGTACTAGTTGTTAGGTAGGGCTGGTTTGGAGAATTGTGCACTATGGAACTGTAGAGAAACCTTTTGGGAGGGTGGCTTCTGGAAAGAAGTGCTATCAAATATAAAACTTGCAGCAGGAACAGAAAGAAGCAAGGCAACCAAAAGAAAAGGGATACTCTGGATATATAGAATAAGAGATGAAATGTCACAAAATGAAAAAGAGAAGGACCTATTTAAACAAAAATTGTTCTGTATCAATAGAGAGTAAAATGTGAGGATCATTGAGGGATGGAAAGGGACAAGTCTAAAATCGCATCCAAGCTTTTTACTTCCATAATTGGGTAGAGGGTGTTGCCTGTCTGAAAGAGAGTTAACAGTAAGAAGATATGGAAGCATTTATTTTTGAATACATTGATATAAAGTTTTATGAGTGTATGCAGTGGAGATGTTCATTTGGCATTTGACTATACTGAGAATTGGCACCACAGGAGAGAAGTATGAGTTGCAAATTAAAGCTAAAAATAAAATATTTGTATGAGCTCACAATTATAGTTAATTCTTTATGTGTGTTAGAATTTGCTGTAAAATGCATTGTTTGGCTTTAGAATGAGACATCCACATACACACACTCAAACACATATAAATACAGCTTTTGTTATTTGGTTATATTTTTTCTCAAGATAATTTTTTTTCATTAGGTTATGAAGGTGAGAATCTGATGAAAATCCTAAAAGACATTGAAAACAGCACAGAAATCATGTTGGACAGGTGGAAGTTTGAAGTCATACCTAATGACAAAGATGAGAAGGGAGACCCAGTGCCTTACAGTATCATCAATAATTACTTTTCCATTGGCGTGGTAAGACTTTGCACTAACTGTTCTTTTAACCAGTCCAGAATAATCACTTCGTTTAAACTCTTACACTACACAGATTTACTGATTATGAATAGTTTATTTTATTTTTGTGTCAACAAAAAACCTCTTTAATGAGCAATAATAGAGCTTATATGCATGAGCTTTTATTCAAAGTCAGAGAATCAGCAATAAATAAATTTTTCATGTGTTAAACAAAAGAAAGAAACTTTTTTTGCAATTGATTTGACTATTTGTGTTACTAAAATAAAGGGTAGAATGGTTTGTAAGATAGTTATGTTTTAGAATATAGGCTAAAGCTCCACATAAAAAGTTGAAATGTGAAATTGATTCATCAAATTTTATCTTATTTTGAGATATGTATTCAAATATTATAACCAATCAGGTTTTTACAAATAGACATTATTTTAAAATTTATGGTTAGGTCTGAGGTCTAAGAAAAATGCTACTATGATTCTCAAGTGCTTAATAAGTCAAAGGGCTAACTTTTCACTTAATTTATTGAAAAATCTTAGACTGAAAATAGAATATCATTTGGCAATTAAAATAGTTTTTGTAATTTTAATCCCTAAGGAATTAATAATTTTAACAGTGATTTTATATATGTGTACATATATTTTACCTGGTGATTATGAATTCCTAAAATATATCATGTACATTTATCATATGTTGCTCAATATTAATCTCATGTATTTCTCTGTCATGTGCATGTGCGCACGCACACACACGCACACACACGACTAGTAGATTATAAAAGGCACTGATTGAATTCATAAACTTAGGAAGTCAAGCTACCTGAAATAATACTCTATAAAAATAATAGTCTATATATCCTAGGCTAAGGTATTATTTTTCTCTCATTGTTACAAATAATGTTTTTTTTTCTTTTTCTTACCTTTTATTAAATTTAATTTTATTATGTTAATCACCATACATTACATCATTAGTTTTTGATGTAGTGTTCCATGATTCATTGTTTGCATATAACACCCAGTGCTCCATTCATTATGTGCCCTCTTTAATACCCATCACCAGGCTAACCCATCCCCCTACCCCCCTCCCCTCTAGAACCCTCAGTTTGTTTCTCAGAGTCCATAGTCTCTCATGGTTCGTCTCCCCCTCCAATTTCTGCCCCCTTCATTTTTCCCTTCCTACTACCTTTTTTTTTTTTTAACATGTAATGTATTATTTGTTTCAGCAGTACAGGTCTGTGATTCAACAGTCTTACACAATTCACAGTGCTCACCATAGCACATACCCTCCCCAATGTCTATCACCCAGCCACTCCATCCCTCCCACCCCCCACCACTCCAGCAACCCTCAGGATCTTTCCTGGTATTTTGATAAGGATTGCATTAAATGTGTAGATTGCTCTAGGTAGCATTGACATCTTCACAATATTTGTTCTTCCAATCCATGAGCATGGAACGTTTTTCCATTTCTTTGTGTCTTCCTCAATTTTGTTCATGAATATTTTATAGTTTTCTGAGTACAGATTCTTTGCCTCTTTGGTTAGATTTATTCCTAGGTATCTTATGGTTTTGGGTGCAATTGTAAATGGGATCGACTCCTTAATTTCTCTTTCTTCTGTCTTGTTGTTGGTGTATAGGAATGCCACTGACTTCTGTGCATTGATTTTATATCTTGCCACTTTACTGAATTTCTGTATGAGTTCTAGCAGTTTTGGGGTGGAGTCTTTGGGGTTTTCCACATAAAGTATTATATCATCTGCAAAGAGTGAGAATTTGACTTCTTCTTTGCCGATTCGGATGCCTTTTATTTTTTTTTTTGTTGTCTGATTGCTGTGGCTAGGACTTCTAGTACTATGGTGAATAGTAGTGGTGATAGTGGACATCCCTGCTGTTTTCCTGACCTCAGGGGGAAAGCTCTCAGTTTTTCCCCATTGAGAATGATATTCGCTTTGGGTTTTTCATAGATGGCTTTTATGATATTGAGATATGTACCCTCTATCCCCATACTCTGAAGAGTTTTGATCAAGAAAGGATGTTGTATTTGTCAAATGCTTTTTCTGCATCTATTGAGAGGATCATATGGTTCTTGTTCTTTCTTTTAATAATGTATTGTATCACATTGATTGATTTGCAGATGTTGAACCAACCCTGCAGCCCAGGGATAAATCCCACTTGGTCGTTGTGAATAATCCTTTCAATGTACTGTTGGATCCTGTTGGCTAGTATTTTAGTGAGAATTTTTGCATCCATGTTCATCAGGGATATTGGTCTGTAATTCTCCTTTATGATGGGGTCTTTGCTTTTGGGATCAAGGTAATGGTGGCCTCATAAAATGAGTTTGGAAGTTTTCCTTCCATTTCTATTTTTTGGAACAGTTTCAGAAGAATAGGTATTCTTCCTTAAATGTTTGGTAGAATTCCCCTGGGAAGCCATCTGGCCCTGGGCTCTTGTGTTTGGGGAGATTTTTGATGACTGCTTCAATTTCCTTAGTGGTTATAGGTCTGTTCAGGTTTTCTATTTCTTCCTGGTTCAGTTTTGGTAGTTTATACATCTCTAGGAATGCATCCATTTCTTCCAGATTATCTAATTTGCTGGCATATAGTTGCTCATAATATGTTCTTATAATTGTATTTCTTTGGTGTTGGTTGTGATCTCTCCTCTTTCATTCATGATTTTATTTATTTGGGTCTTTCTCTTTTATTTTTTGATAAATCTGACCAGGGGTTTATTAATCTTATTAATTCTTTCAAAGAACCAGCTCCTAGTTTCGTTGATCTGTTCTACTATTCTTTTGGTTTCTATTTCATTGATTTCTGCTCTGATCTTTATTATTTCTCTTGTCCTGCTGGGTTTAGGCTTTATTTGCTGTTCTTTCTCCAGCCCCTTTAGGTGTAGGGTTAGATTGTGTATTTGAGATCTTTCTTGTTGCTTGAGAAAGGCTTGTATTGCTATGTACTTTATTTTGCTGCATCCCAAAGATTTTGAACAGTTGTGTTTTCATTTGTTTCCATGAATTTTTTTAATTCTTCTTTAATTTCCTGGTTGACCCATTCATTCTTTAGTAGGATGCTCCTTAGCTTCCATGTATTTGAGTTCTTTCTGACTTTCCTCTTGTGATTGAGTTCTAGTTTCAAAGCATTGTGGTCCAAAAATATGAAGGGAATGAGCCCAATCTTTTGGTACCAGTGGAGACCTGATTTGTGACCTAGGATGTGATGGAGAATGTTCCGTGGGCAATAGAGAAGAATGTGTATTCTGTTCTTTGGGATGCAATGTTCTGAATATGTCTGTGAAGTCCATTTGGTCCAGTGTGTCACTTAAAGTCTTTATTTCCTTGTTGATCTTTTGCTTAGACGATCTGTCCATTTCAGTGAGGGGGGGTGTTAAAGTCCCCTACTATTATTGTATTGTTGTCAATGTGTTTCTTTGCTTTTGTTATTAACTGGCTTATATAATTGGCTGCTTCCATGTTAGGGGCATAGATATTTACAATTGTTAGATCTTTTGGTTGAATAGAACCTTTAAGTATGATATAGTGTCCTTCCTCATCTCTTATTATAGTCTTTGGTTTAAAATCTAATTTGTCTGATAAAAGGATTGCCACCCCAGCTTTCTTTTGGTGTCCATTAGCATGGTAAATGGTTTTCCACCCCCTCACTTTCAATCTGGAGGTGTCTTTGGGTCTACAATGAGTCTCTTGCAGACAGCATATTGACAAGTCTTGTTTTTTTTATCCAATCTGATAACCTGTGTCTTTTGATTGGGGCATTTAGCCCATTTACATTCAGGGTAATTATTGAAAGATAGGAATTTAGTGCCATTGTATTGCCTGTAAGGTGGACTGTTATTGTATATTGTCTCTGTTCCTTTCTGGTCTATGTTACTTTTAGGGTCTCTCTTTGCTTAGAGGACCCCTTTCAATTTTTCTTTTAGGGCTGGTTTCATGTTTGCAAATTCCTTTAGTTTTTGTTTGTCCTGGAAGCTTTTTATCCCTCCTTCTATTTTCAATGACAGCCTAGCTGGATATAGTATTCTTGGCTGCACATTTTTCTCATTTAGTGCTCTGAATATATCATGCCAGTCCTTTCTGGCCTGCCAGGTTTCTTTGGATAGGTCTGTTGACAATCTAATGTTTCTACCATTACAGGTTACCGACCTCTTGTCCTGAGCTGCTTTCAGGATTTTCTCTTTGTCTCTGAGACTCGTAAGTTTTACTACTAGATGTGGGGGTGTTGACCTATTTTTATTGATTTTGAGGGGGGCTTCTCCGTGCCTCCTGGATTTTGATGCCTGTTTCCTTCCCTAAATTAGGGAAGTTCTCTACTATAATTTGCTCCAATATACCTTCTGCCCCTCTCTCTGTTTCTTCTTCTTCTGGGATCCCAATTATTCTAATATTGTTTCGTCTTATGGTATCACTTATCTCTCAAATTCTGCCCTTGTGATACAGTAGTTGTTTATCTCTCTTTTTCTCAGCTTCTTTATTTTCTATCATTTGGTCTTCTAAATCACTAATTCCCTCTTCTGCCTCATTTATCCTAGCAGTTAGAACCTCTATTTTTGATTGCACCTCATTAATAGCCTTTTTGATTTTGACTTGGTTAGATTTTAGTTCTTTTATTTCTCCAGAAAGGGTTTCTCTAGTATCTTCCATGCCTTTTTCAAGCCCAGCTAGTATCCTTATAATCGTCATTCTGAACTCTATTTCCGACATCTTACTAATGTCCATATTGATTAGGTCCCTGACAGTCAGTACTGCCTCTTGTTCTTTTTTTTTTTTTGAGGTGATTTTTTCCCTCTTGTCATTTTGTCCAGAGGAGAATAGATGAATGAGAGAATAAAATGCTAAAAGGGTAACCATGACCCCAGAAAAATATACACTAAACAAATCAGAAGAGACCTGAAACCCAGGGAAAAGAAAGGGAAGGGAAGGAAAAAGAAAAAAATAGAAAAAGAAAAAGATAAAAAAAAAGAATATGTTCAAATATGATCAGGCTGGTGAATAGATCAGTGCTACACACTACATTTTGGGCATGTTTTGGTCTGTTAGGAGAAATTGCGTCCCAAAATTTTAAAGAAAAGAAAAACTTATATATGTACAAAAATAAGGGTAAATATGATGAAGGGATGAAATATGACTGTAAAGATGAAAATTATAAAAGATGTTATAAAAGATTTTATAAAAGGAATTGATAAGGAATTGCTTGAAAAAAGAAGGAAGAGAAATTTTAAAAAAAGGGAGAGAATGTGATCGGGAGGAGACTAGAACAAAGCCATACACTAGAGATTTAGGGTGTATTTTGGTCTGTTAGAAGCAACTGTATCCCAAAATTTTAAAGAGAGAACAACTTATATATATACCAAAAATAAGGTTAACTACTATGAAGGGATAGAATATAACTCTAAAAATGAAAAAAAAAAAGATTTTTAAAAAAGGGATTGATAAGATGTTGAAGAAGGGAAAAAGAAAGATTCAAAAAAAAATAGAAAAAGAAAAAAAAGAAAATTAAAAAAATTACCTTTGAAAGACTAAAGAATCAGGGGAAAAAAGCCATGAATTCTATATGCAGTATTCCCCTAGTGCTGGAGTTCTGCCATTCTCATTGATGGGTAAACTTGGTCTTGGCTGGCTGTTCTTGCTGATCTTCTGGGGGAGGGGCCTGTTGCCGTGGTTCCCAAATGTCTTTGCCGGAGGTGGAATTGCCCCACCCTTGCTGGGTCCGGGCTAAGTAACCTGTTAGGGTTTGCTCTTGGGAGCTTTTTTCCCTGCAAGCTTTCCGTACAGCTTTGGAGGCCAAGAGTGAAAATGGTGGCCTCCCAATCTCGGCCCCAGAGAAGCTGAGAACTCGGGGCCCCAGCCCTCAGTGTGCCCCCAGAGAAAAGCATCCAGTCACTCCCATCTCACTGTCTGCGGCTGCACACCGTGCTCACCCGGCCTGTGACCAAGCATTTCTATCTCTGGCACCCGTCCCCGTGTGGAGTCTCTAAACCCAGCAGATCCCTGCAGTGCGCTCCTGCACTGCTCCTCCCAGGGGAGGAAGGAGAGTCTGCCCGGATCTGCTGCTTGTTGGGTCCCTGCTGGAGGAGCAGTGGCCCAACTGTGCCGCGGATCACAGTTTATGGCAACCCCAAGCGGAGAGCACATTCCTCCACTCCGTCTCTGCAGCTGGCTTCCCCGCTCTGATACCTGGGAGCTCTGCCGCACTCAGGCACCCTCGGTCTTTCTGTGGCCCTGAGGGTCCTGAGACCACACTGTCCCAGTGAGGGTTCCACATCCCCCTCCCCCTGCTTATCCACTGGAGCGACCTACCTCAGCAGAGCCGACTTCTGAAAGTTAGTTCTGATTTTGTGCTCCACTGCTCTATCACTTGCCAGTAGCGGCTGATGTAGGCCCCCTCCCCCGCCATCTATCTTCCCGGATATGGCCTCGGATTCACTTCTCTGCACCTTACCTTCCAGAAAGTGGTCACTTTTCTGTACAGAGAGTTGCTGCCACTCTTTTCTTCGATCTCCTGTTGAGTTTGTAGGTGTTCTGAATGGTTTGATACCTATCTAGCTGAATTCCTGGGACCAGAGGGAATTTAGGTCTCCTACTCCTCTGCCATCTTGCTCCGCCCACAAATAATGTTTTATATATTTAAAGAGCCTCAAATAATGGTACATAATGAGGCTAAATATGCAGTCCTTACTAATAGTATCACAGTTATTATTTGCAAGAAAAGTGTAATGCTTTGATCCATAAAATTCCTATTTATCTTTGATATGAATATGCATAATAATGTTTTTAACAGCTTTACTGGCATGTAACTTGTGCACAGCCTAGTTCACTCATTTTAAGTGAACCTTTCAATGATTTTACTAAATCCATCCAATTTTAGAGGATTTTCATTACCTAAATAAGAACCCTCATGCCCATTTGTTATCAGTTCTGGCTTCTTACCCCATTTCTAAGCAACAACTAATCTTCTGCATCTAAGAACTACCTTTTATGGATATTTCATATAAAAGAAATCAGACAATATGTGGTGTTTTGCATCTGGCTTCTTTCATTTCACTGAATATTTTTGAAGTTCACCCATATGAACTGCATGAATACCATATTCTCTTTTATTGCTGAGTAGCATCCCATTGTATGGACATAGCACATATTGTTTAGCCATTCACCAGTTGATGGGCATTTAGATTGTTTTGAGTCTTTGGGTATTAGGAATAATGCCATTCTCTTGGGTTCCTTTGGTGTATTTTTGTTTGTTTGTTTTGGTTAATACACTTTTTAACTCCAGGGTTCCCATTTGGTTCTCTTTTTATAATTTCTGTTTTTAATTTGTATTCTCTATTTGAAGAGTCATTGTTGTTATGCTTTCCTTTATTCTTTAAACATGGTTTACTTTAGTTCTTTTGACATGTTTAAAATAGCTGTTGTGAAGTTTTTGTCTGATAAGTTCAACATCTGAGGCTCCTCAGAGAGTTTAATAACATCTGAACTACATCCAAGACAATTTTTCCTCGAAGTATGTGCCACATTTTGCTATTCCTCTGCATGTCTGCTAATATTTTGTTGGGAACTGGATATTTTATATAATTTATTGTAAGAACTTCGGATTTGGATCCACTCACAGTGGTTATGGTTGTTCCTGTGTTTGTTTAGTGACCCCACGCTAATTATGTGGAAACTTTCTCTCCTGTGGCATATGACTCAATTTTGTTTTGTTTTGTCTTTTTAATTCTTGTTTTTATCTTAATCCTGGCTTCCTGGGGATCACCCCTGCGTCAGCATGATTGGTCAGAGTTTGTGCTCAGTTAGTTTGAGCCAGTGAGTCTTCATCTGTTTGCCACTGCATCTGTGTGTTCATTGGGGAACACCCATAAACTTTAGGTATTCAGCTTTTAATATCTGCTGACCCTTCTTTTGTCTCCTTTGCCCATGTATAAGAATTCTCACTTAGCCTAGGATATATAGACTACTAAGGCCCTTTTTGGTCTTTTCTGAACATGTGTGCAGCCTTGTCCATGCATAGAGCCTTTCAGACAGCCAGGGATATGTGGCAAATTGTCAAGACCCATTATGGCTATCTCATTCCCAAGATCTGTTGAGTTTCTGGCTAGTTGGCTGGTTAATGGCTTGCCTTAGTCATTTCTGCAAACTCAGGCAAGCTGTGACATTGGCTTTCCTTATCCGTGTGCCACTGAGATTACTCTTCTTTTAGATAACTTTCTGGGTCGTGGAGTTTTTCTACCTTCCACTCCAAATAGAGTCAGTTCCCTTGACAGTAAAGTTGCTTGCTTTCATGGCTTGCCTACCATGGTAGAACCACAGCACCGATGGAGCTGGAGGATAAGGGGGCAGCCCAAAGTGGAATCATTACAGATTACCACTGTTTTTATCTGAGGTGTCATAGTGTTTCCTGAATAAACACTTCTCAATTTGTATATGCTTTTAGTCAGTTTCCATTGGCCCTCAACAGCAGATAATTCCTCCCCACCACAGGAGACACTTGGCAATGTTTGCACCCACCTTTGATTGTCAGGACTGAAAGGGGATTGCTACTGGCAGCTAGTGGATAGAGGCTAAGGATGCTGCTAAATACTCCCAGTGCACAAAGCAGCTCCCTGAACATACAAGAAGGAATTATACAGCTCAAAAATGTCAATAGTGCTGAGGTTGGGAAACTCTGATATCAAGAAACAGACATATTAAATACAAAACTCAACGTGTTGAAAAAGGGGAAATAGCTAAAACCCAAAGAGATGAGAAGGGAAACTAATAAAAATAAGATGGGAAATAAAGAATAGCAACAAGAAAAAAATAGAGAATGCAAAACTAAATACTGGATTATTGAAAAGAATTGATCAGCTCTATTGCAAAATTGATTTTATAAAATTGTTGTAAAGAGAATTACAAATAAATGATATAGACTGTAAAACACCAGAAAAACAAAAAATTAAAAAACCCATAAACAAAAAATGTAATTTCCCAGTTTTAAACATATTAGGACTACAAATGGGAGAGTAGCAATATTGCCAAATATAAGATCAACTTAAATATTCAGTAGTATTCCATTATATCAATAATAATCAATGAATTTATAAAAACAGCAATAAAAACTGAAAATATCTAAGAATTAATAAAGAATATCCAAGACCTAAATACAGAAAATGTTAAAACTCTCTATAAAAACATAAAGGATCAGAACAGAGATGTTTCTTATTCTTAGATTAGATAACTTAATATAATATATAATATATGCTATGTAATATATAAATTAAATTATGCATTTAATCTATAATGTAGAGCTGGATTTTATGACAAACTTGAAAAACTAACTCTAAAATATATATGATAAAGTAAGTCAATTTTAATAAAAAGAAAAATGGAGAACTATTTTACTAAACATGATCCAACTTGCCTGGAAATTATAATACAAGGGTCCTGTGATATGAAAAGAAGAATGAATCAGAGAGGAAGAGAGACACATAACTGAAAGTCAGTATAGATGTGGCCAAGGATTCACTGGAGAAATAGATTGCTTAGTTCAGATTGCAAATGTAAAAATTAGCCTCTGAGGAAGAGAAAATTTTGTTAGAACTTGACCTCACATTACATAGGTAGTTGCTAGATATATTAAAGTACTAAATTTGAAATGCACAGTTTAAAACCTAATAAAAGAATATATAATAAAATATATCTTATATTTATTTATTTATATATTTTGAAGTAACCAGAACTAACTAAACAGGTGGATTTTGACTGAGCTTATTTTATTTTATTTTATTTTTTTTTAAAGATTTTATTTATTTATTTGAGAGAGAGAGTGAGGGAGAGAAAGGGCACAAGGGGGGGGCGGGAGAGGGAGAAGCAGACTCCCTGCCGAGCGGGGAGCCCGATGCGGGACTCGATCCCGGGACTCCAGGATCATGACCTGAGCCGAAGGCAGTCGCCTAACCGACTGAGCCACCCAGGCGCCCAACTGAGCTTATTTTAAAAGGTTCTTGTTTCATTTGACTTGGAGCCTCTTTCAGTGAGTATAACATGGCAGGGGGACTATGTAGAGCGTCTCTTCCTGAAATATTTTCTTCTGCCCCAGTAAGCCTTTGGCTTAACACTCGGGGTCACAGTCAGAACAATCAAAGAGTTCAAGATTTGGCTGTCACTCAGCAAGGCCACCTTCTACTTAGCGATTTGTATTCCTCTGCTGTAACCAGTGAATCCAGAAAACAATAAAATGAAATGAATTATCTATCTCAAGCTATTCCTGAGTATATAAGAAGTGTGGAATTAGAGTACAGAAAGGATGAGGGGGCGTTTCAACTTTCTGTTATCACCAGCATGGGAAAGATTAAGATGGCACATGTTTTATACTTGAAATTAGTTCTTGGAACCTCACTACCTGCTAGTTACAAGGTGATCTCAAAGTTTGAGTATACTCTCAGTATGGTTTCCATTATTTCAACTATTGCCCTTCATTTATTGACCATAAGTGTCTTACACTTTACACAGAAATTGCTTCAGAATTTTAGAAAAAACTATGATGGTCAGAAATACATAAATATCATCTTCATATACATTATTATATACCCCTTGTATTAGTCACAGTGGGTTGAGTATTGGCACGAAAACCCCAAAATATTAGTGGTCTGATAACAATTAAAAATTAGTTCTTCCCTCACATAATAGAACAGCATAAATTAATGTTTAGGGAGAGGTTCTAGTCCATTTGGTCAGTCAGTGACTCAGTCCTTCCATCTTGTGGCTCCATACTCCTCTAACTACTCAGCACCCTATCTAGTCAACAACCGGGTGACAAAGAAAGAGTGGGCTGTAGGAGGAGGACGTTTATGGGCCAAGTCTGGAAAATGCTCCACTAATAACCCACTTGTCATATATTAATCATTTTCCTATGCCTAATTTTAAGGAAGCTGGGGAAGGAACTGTCTGCCTAGGAAGGAAAGGGAAATTGGTAAATAACCAGCCCATTTCTGCTAATTCCTTCTGTGTAGTAGTTTTCAATATTAGAACAATTGCAAATAATCCTGAAATCATAATTAACTCTGAAAATAGATATTCTTGTACAGTGGTGGTCCTTCAATAACAGCATAATTATATTGCACCTACTATGTGCCAGATACTGTTTGAGGATGGGCAGTGAACTAGATACAAGAAATTTATGTAATTGCTAACTTTACATTATAGTAAGTAGGGTGAGAGAGAATTGTCATGAAAGGCTAAACAGCAGGAAATTAGAAGCACAGATTATAGAAATTAGCAAAAAACTACTGGTATGTGCCAGATTTCATTCTTATTTTGCACTTTAATATAACTATAGATAATCTCAAAAATCCCAGGAAGAAAACTGTCTACACACTGTATTACCACCATATCACATATGCTATTACTTTTATCCTCATAGTTGATTCTTTATTCATTTGTTTAATAAACAAATTAAGTCACTTTTTTTTTGGTCAGGCCCTAGAGTTATAGGAATGAGTTAAAGAGATCACCTCATTATTAGAACTTGGAGTTTAATGGTAGAGAGAAGCATTAAAAAACAGACGCACAAATACAGATTTTTTTGGAGAATTATGATAAACCAATGAAAGAAAACTGATGTTATCAGGAGCTAGAATAAGGGACAATTTTAGATCTCATGGTCAGGGAAAGCCTAGAAAAGAAGACACATTTAATATGTAGAAGAGCTCACTTCCACCTTCCTCTGAGGAATACACAAGTGAGCGGGCCACAAAAGAGATGGACAGAGCATAGCAAGCAGGTATAACTGTATGTGAAGAGATTGAGGTGAGAAAAAACCTGATGTTTTCAAAGACCTGAAAGGTCCATGTGCCTGGAATTTAGAGAGGAAGGTGGAAGCGATTGACAAAAAAGGGCTGTTGTGGAGCTGGCTGCTGCCTTGTCTTGAAGACTCCTGGAAGCCAATGTGTGATGTTTGTCTTTCAAGAGGGGCCATTAAGTGATTTAATGATTAAAATCAGGATATGAAGTAGTCCAATTTGTATACAACAGGAGCTCTTCTACGTATCAACAGAAAGATAAGGTGTCATAAAAATGATACATAGAATTTTTAATTAATTTTTTTTTAAATTATATTTATTTATTTGAGAGAGCAGGGAACCCAACACAGGGCTTGATCCCAGGACCCTGAGATCATGACCTGAGCCGAAGGCAGCCACTTAAGCAACTGAGACACCCAGGCACCCCAGAATTTTTAATGCTTTAACCTAAAACTTATAAATATAATTGAATTGTCCAATATTCCCTTATAGGCCCAGCTAATATTTCTTTGAATGTGGACCTGGGGTTCTACAAAGTCTGTGTTTGTAAATAACATTCAATCATAATCCATCTAATAATTTCCATTTGTAGTTTAAGTGGAATAAAAATTCAAAAGACACTTAAGATGCAATCTGAGTATAAAATCCGCCTAGGTTTTTACAATAGTTAAATCCTTTATAATGATTTTTCTTGCAGGTAATTCTATAGCAAAGATTATAATTCTATAGCAGTTTCAGCATTGCATTTATATCACATCTTCCCAAATCTTCATTTCATTATAAAACAAAACCTTTTTCTGTCTGTAATCATATTTTTCCTTTTATATAGCGTGTGATTAAATTATATAATTATAATAGAAACTAAAATTGGTATAAACAGTGTTGGAAAAAACAAAAATGATTCTTAGTAAGTGTAAACCTCAAAATGTGGAAATAGAAACATGCAGGTTTACTAAAAAGTTGGAGTTGAGAGGGGCTAGACCTGAATTACAGGGCTGCTTCAGTATCCGCAGTTGGAGGGATCCTGGCAAGCTTGCCTGTGGGTGCACCGAGGGGATGAGCATGTCCCCCTCTGGGTCCTGCGCAGGCAGGGCCACTCCCAGACCACTGCTAAGAGGAACTGGAGGGAGCTTACAGCGCTGCTTCCAAATCCACAGACTGCACTTGAAGAAGCAGTCAACTCCACTCTACTCACTGGTTTCGGTCAACCCAGTTAGGAAGTCTGAGGCTCTCTCAGAGCTTTTCTTTAGATGCGCCCATTTCCCGCATGTTGGGGCGGGGAGAGGGGGCAAAGTCTTAAGATCCTATGCCTTCTCTCCATCTGCAAAGCCTGCCTGGGTGTTGTGAGGCTCCTCTGGGTTTTCACTAGGGCAGTGCCCTAGAGTGCTGAAATTTATGTGCCTTCCTGCAATCCTGCAGAGTTGACCTAGCATTCTGCACATGCTCAGGAGCTGGTGGCCAAGGCTTGCCTTTCCGCGCGCAAGGGCATGCTCCTGGGCGGGGCACGCTCGGGGACACGTTCCCGGGGGAGGGGGGGGGGCTGCTGTTGTGGGGATAAATGGGGCATTGCGGGTACCCCTTGGGCCAGTTGGGGTTTCCTCGGTTGAGGCTAAAAGCCGCTTGTGGGCAGGACGGATGCAGTCCGTGGTTTGAAGGAGCCATCACCTTCTGTTGAGTTCCAAGCGCATTTTGGCTGAGGCCTCGCCTCCCCTGCCTGCTCGCAGCCTCTCATTACCACGCAGCTGTGCCGATGGCCTCATTATTCTGCAGGGCAAAAAAAGAAGTGGTGTGTCCGGCAGCGTGCTGCAAGCCTTGGGAAGCTGCTGAGGGTCAGTGCTCTTGGTACTGAGCTGTGCCACCTTGGGGCAGGGGCGTGGCAGGTGAAGTGAAAGTGTTCTTCTTGTCCTCCTCCCTCTATTCTCGGATTTTTTGCTCTGGTGATGTCCCGGAACTTCGCTGGACTCTCTGAGTCCCACAAAGGTACTCATCCGTGAGTGGTTGTCACTTTCGTGTTCTGTGGGGGGAAATGATAGCTGAAAACTCCTACTCTGCCATCTTGGTGATGTTACTCTCCAAGAATATGTATTATTTTTTAACAGAAAGAAATTAAATACACAGCTTAATATGTTTGAAGATCTAACTACAACTATGAAAAATATTTAAATAATTATAAGAGTATGTGGTTTGCATCTTTATGTTGTTAAGCTTTATCATATGGAAGAAATTGAATATTTTGCAATCCAATACAAATAGCTGAAATTTGCTGAAGAGGAAGGAGAAGCAAATCTAAGCCAGTAGTTCTCGAACTTGGGTATATATTAGAATCAGCTGAGGGGCTTGTTGAACTCCTGATTGATGATCCTCATACCCTGCCTTTCTATTTCATTAGGTCTGAGATGGGGCCCAAGAATTTATGGTTCTAACAAGTTCCCAGGTGATCCCAGTATTGCTCGTCTAGGATCATACTTTGAGAACCCCTGCTCTAAGGATATAGACAAAGACGAGAAAAGTAAAATGTAGTAAAAGAACGGCTTTAGTAGTAGTACTGTTGTCATTGAAAATGATCCTGCACAGCACAAATAATTCTTGTATGTTAAAAGTCATTTCAGAAAATAGACTAAAATGGGGGTGCCTGGGTTGCTCAGTCCGTTAAGCATCCAACTCTTGGTTTCGGCTAAGATCAGGATCTCAGGGTAGTGGTATCAAGACCCGTGTGGTAGGGCTCTGTGCTCAGCAGGGAGTCAGCTTGAGATTCTTTCCCTCTTCCTTTCCCTCCTGCCGCTCATGTGCTCTCGCTCGCTCTCAAATAAATAAATAAAAATCTTTAAAAAAAAAGAATATAGATTAAAATGGAATGTTTTCCCATCCATTTCAGATAACTTGCAAATCTCAATTTTCAATTCTTTGTGAACAACCCAAAAAATAAAATACACATGTAAATATAAATGCCACAGTTATAAACAACATAATTAGTGAATAAATTTAAGTATTATATTTAAGGACTAAAATCTATTGACTAAGTAAGATTTTAAGAAAGCCAAATGGGTAAATATTAGCATAATTATTTAATTTAAGGAAAAACTAGGTTTGTCATTTTTCATAATTAAAAACTATTGACAATATGTAAAATCTTTTCTACAAATTATAGTTAATATCATATTAATTGGGGCATGCTAAAGACATTCCAAATAAAATCAGGAAGAATACAGGAATTTTTCAGTCACTACTTCAGTTAACACTTTTACAAAAGTGAGCTAATTTAATGATAAATTTAAATAAGTTATAAATCTTGAAAAGTAAGAGACAAGATTATTATTTGAAAGCTAAATGATGATATAATATAGTAAATATGCATAAACTAAAAATTAGTGAATCAATATGAGGTCAAAAAAATGACCATGTAGCTTTCCTTTATGAAATTACCAGTTAATATATTAATATAAATAGAATTTAGTTAAAAATATCAGAAAACTATAAAATACCAAGGTTTATATTTAATAAGAAAAATATCTAGCCTATATTGGGAAAACTAATTTTATTCAAAATTATAAAATAGAACCATGAATAATAAGTCATTTCCTGGAAATGTTTAATATTAAGGAACCAAGTCTCCTCAAATTAATTTATACATTTATTCTATTGCCACTGAGAATTCTTATAAGATTACTAGTAGTTGTTTTGATAAATGGTAATTTACAATTGGAAATGCTAATTTTTTGTAAATAATGTCCTATAATGGTCAATTTCCTTGCTATGTGCAAAATACTACCAAGTTACTGTAACTAAAATATAGTGGCACAAAAACCAATAAATAGAAGGGAATATAAAAAATGAGAGCAAAAAATTACATCACTACATTGCAGTGGATTTAATATTTATTTAGTGTTGAATTTTCAGATCATTGGGTAAGAATGAAATGCATAATAAATTAGGTTACATAACTGGTTACTAATTTGAATGAAAATAAATTTATATTCCCATTCATATCCATGTGAAATATACATCGAAGAGATTAAAATGCAAATTAATGTAATACTCTTAAAAGATTTTAGAAGAAAATATAGAAGTATATTGCTTTGGATAGGAGAAACCTGTCTCAGACAAATAGAAAACTTAGAGCCCATAAAAGAAAAGGAAATTATTTTACTTTTCATAACCTTTCATTTAGAAAAAATGTTAAAATTCATTAACAATTAAAAGTCAATGAAGATATTTTCAGCACAAGTAATAAACATGGGGTTAATAAAAATAGAAATTCTTTTTTTTTTTTTTTTTTAAAGATTTTATTTATTTATTTGAGAGAGAGAGAATGAGAGAGAGAGAACACCTGAGAGGGGATAGGGTCAGAGGACGAAGCAGACTCCCTGCCGAGCAGGAAGCCCGATGTGGGACTCGATCCCGGGACTCCAGGATCATGACCTGAGCTGAAGGCAGTCGCTTAACCAACTGAGCCACCCAGGCGCCCAAAAATAGAAATTCTTAATAAAAGTTAAACATCTAATAGAAAAATAGACTAAGACTATGAGAATTATAATGAATAGCCAGATGAAAATATTCCAAATGTTATTAGTTTACAGGGAAATGAAAAATTATGTAGTGGGTATCATATTTTGTCTTTCAGACTATTAAAATTCACAAAAAATGATAATATCTAATGTCAATAAGTACAAAAATAGGCACATTCATAATTGTGTGATCTATAAATTTAAATAATCTTTGGAGAATAATTGGATTGCATTTGTTAAAATTTAAAATGTGAATAACTTTTGAACCATCAATCCCATTTCTAAGAATCCATTCTAAAGAAATAATAATACAAAAGCCTAAGCTGCACCCATTATATTTAATGACATACAATTGTAACAACCTAAAAGTCTCTCAATTTTTAGATGTTATACAACAGGAAAAGAGGTCCCAAAAGTATGATGTTAAATCACAAAAGCAAATTGTCCATAAGTAAGCACTGTTTCTTCTATTCTTCTTTTGTAAATGGGGATGATATAGAGGCTTTCTTAAGGAAGTTGTGGGGATTGAGTTACAGACTCCAAACAATACATAGCATTGGTACTTAATAAATGTTAGGGTTGATGATGGTGATAAAACATGAATGGTTTTATATAGTTCTGGGTCTAAGGACTTCTAGTAAATAGGGGCACCTGGGTAGCTTAGTCAGTTTAGCATCCGAGTCTTGATTTCGTCTCAGATCATGCATGATCTCGTGTCAGATCATGCACGATCTCAGGGTTGTGAGATAGAGCTCCTTGCTCAGCAGGGAGTCTGCTTGAGATTCTCTCCCTCTCCCTCTACCCCTCCCCTTGCATGAGCCCTTGCTCTCTTTCTCAAATAAATAATCTTAAAAAAAAAAAGTAAATATATGTTCAAAATATTAACCTCTGGAATGTGGAGGCATGGAAAGGAAAATGAAACTTTCTCTTCTTAATTCAAAAATATCATGGGACAATGGGTAATCTTTAAAATTTCACAAGATTGAGGAACCTGGGTGTCTCAGGCAGTTAAGGGTATGTCTTCAGCTCAGGTCATGATCTCAGGGTCCTGGGATTCAGCCCTGCAACGGGCCCCCTGCTCAGCAGTGAGTCTGTTTCTCCTTCTCCCTCTGCCCCTCTGCCCACTTGTGCTTTCTCTCTCAATCAGATAAATAAAATCTTTAAAAAAGAAGTAAAAAATAAAAGATATTTAAAATTTCACAGGATTATTCACATGTATTTAAATATTTTCAAACCTACTACCATAATACTTAAATTCTCATTCAAATTCACTTTTAGCCTACTTTATATCCCCACCTCTTATAGAATTTAATAATGATTTGAGATTTGGTATGATTTTATTTGCTTAGGTCACATTTTAAGTGGATAGACTTTACTAAACTATAATTGCTGTTCTATTGATTCTTTTGTTTTGCACATTTTCATGTCTTTTCCTTTCATTCATTTGTACAACAATTTAATTTTGTTTATGTCAGTCGCCATTATGTTATGGACACTCTTCTAAACATTGGATGATGATACAATGCAATTCCGTACTGGAGACTAAGGCCGGTAAAACTGGAGTTCTCATTTAGTCACCATTTGTAGGTACTATGATGAAAGTGACTTAGAAAGTCACACAGTGTCTTTATTTTATAACGCCATGACTATTTTATAGCTAGGAGTTTATACCTTTTGACCCCCTTTACCCCTTTGGCTCCTTCAGCAACCACTAATCTATTCTCTGTATTTATGAGCTTGGTTTTTTGTTTGTTTTTTTTAGTTTTTTAGGTTCCACATATAAGTGAGATCATACGTATTTGTTTTTCTGTTTGACTTATTTCACATGGCATGCCCTCAGAGGCCATCTATGTTGTTGCAAATGGTAAGATTCCATTCTTTTTCATCACTGAATAGTATTTAATTGTGTGTATTACATTGTTTTTATCCATTCATCCATTGATGGACTCTTAGGTTGTTTCCATATCTTGGCTATTGTAAATAATGCTGCAGTGAACATGAGAGTACCTATGTCTTTTTGAATTAGTGTTTTTTTTTTTTTTTCTTCCATTTACTTCTTAAAGCTCCGATTTCTCTTTGACTATCCTCCTTTTGGGATTGGGCCTTATATATGTCTCAAGGCCTTCAGTATTAGTCTTAAGACTACTGTCTCATTAATTTAATTTTCCAGCTCTCTGTTTATTGGATAGCTGATTTTTCCAGTTTATTACAACACTGACCCTGACTTCTCATGCTTTTGTCATTTTGGCTTATGGCTGGAGTATCAATTTCTGGATAAAATGCTGATGGGAAGCCCATAAATCTGGGAACAATAGAATCCAGACTCAATGATTTCTCTGTGTTCAAAAATACTCACTTTTCCCAACAGCACAGAAAGCAAGAGAGATTACGTATTTAATATGCAAGGGGTATAGTTCAAATTAATGGCAGACGCCTCACAGACACACACAAAATATTGTAAGTCCCTTTATGCATTATTTTTTTCCTTCCCTGAGATGTATCCTTGACCCAAGCAACACATGCAATATTGAAGTAAGGAGAGTATTACATGCAGTATCAGGGAAAGGAGTGTTAGTACTCATAGGTATTCCTGATGGAAGACTGAGTCAAACAGATCAGCAAAATATTCTTTTTATGGGCCTCTTACTAGGATTTGTAAACCATATTGCTGAATAAACATATCTTAACTTCTGATGGTATGCTGTACTTTACATCAGTGTAAAAAATCTAAAATACTGAGTTATCATGGCTTAGTGCCTTAGTGCTGCTTAGTATTTTAGTTCCAAAGGAATTTATCCATTAGTTCTTTCCATAAATACTGACTGGCTGTCTGCTCTGACTCCTGGGATAAGCATTATAATAGATACAAAGATGAACATTGTGCCAGAAAGAAGTGTTAATTCCAGTATATTGGAGGTAAAATATTAGGCATATATATCTTTGCTTGAAGGTGAAATAAAATAAAGTAATTGTTCATGGAATTAATTTTTTCCCTTAAACTGTTAGCATATTTATCTTGTTATTATAAAGTTATTAGATTAAGTTATTGTAAATAGTATAATAATTTGTTGTAAAAAATTTATTTAGTCCTACAGAAATATAAAAGATTTTTAGGGCATATGTCGGCAATTGTCTTACTGCTCTGTAATTGGAGCATCAATGTATCATAAATGAAAACACAAACATCTGTATTACCTTTCAATTTAATTTGTGGAGAAAAAATATGACTCATTTTGAAGCAGATTGCTATAGCAATAATAGTATGACCTAGTGTTTCAACCATAATAAATGTTAAAATAATGAAAGATTTAAGTAAACCGTTTTCTTACTAAGTGTAACAGTGATCATTTTTGCAACCAAGAATATGCATAATTATGCATAATTAAAACCTATGAATTATCTTCCTCACCCCCTAGGTCTCTGGGGTCAAGTCTGAAAAGCCCATGGATTATATCCATGGAAATGCTTCCACCAACATAAATTATATTTGGCTTGCTGACATAGATAGATATTCTGCCACAGAATAGTGCTCATGTAAGACCATCTTAGCCCAATTCTGTTTTCCCTACATAGAGTATTGATTTTGTAGCAGCTGTTAATCATCCCAGCAAGTTCCAATTTGGACACTCTTCAACACAGAAGTCAGCACTGTGAGCAGAAACAAGCAAGGCAGTAAGAATTTCAAAGGCTTCTGGAAGGGTCCTCCAATTTTTGTAGAACATATCCAGAAACAAATTAGTATCACACACTGTGTAAAAAGTGAAAGCCAACATGAAAATGAAAACCTTATCCACATTAGTACTTCTAAAATTGGAAATGGGTCTATACTCACAGTGGAATTACCCTCCGCGTCTGGAAGAAATCTGACAAAGACAAGTGGACTTTTAGTGCACTGTATATATCACCACCCAAATGTTCTATCAAATAGATATTTGCATGGTTATGATTTAATATCCTTCAGCCTTACTCAGTCACTAAGAGCCTCTTATTCCGCCAGTGTGGGAAAAATATGACTGCTTAGTTCTCATAACCATAAATTTCAAGTTAGTGGAATAGTTACCAATCAGAATTCCTTTAGCATCAGCCCTTTCTTACATTATATATTTTCCTATGCCTTTACTGAAAATACAAAGGAAATAACTGTAGAAATGTAGTTATGATCACAGACTGGATAGGAACATAGAGTTCTTTGTCTGGTCCTGAAATCAATAAAATTGGGTCTGAACATGATCAGAATTTGTTTTTTAAATCTTATTTTCTTTGATTTGTCCACTTCATCTACCTCTGTATTATAAACATTATGTAATTTTAAAGCTACCACCTTTAAATTTGTTTTGGCTAATTCTGTTGATCTAAAGATAATTCCATTGTAATGCAGACAAGAATAGTTGTTATGTGATTCCTAAATGAGGAACGTGGATTATATATTTGAGAAATTACAAGTTAATCAAATGAAGACTATAATTCTCATTGTAGAAAGACATTGTTTTGAAATGCATTTTTCCCCATTTTATGACAAGAAATTTAGAATGACATTAATGCTATACTGATATAAAATGTTTCTCCTGTAAAGTCAACTTCATATTTTTGTTGGGAGATGCTGTCTCCTAGGGCATTTGCTTCTGAAATAGGTTATTTGTCTCAAGAAAGTTTTACGTTATTTGAATGAATTGTCAATCACAGAAAGATCAATAATCTCAAACACTTGATAATTTTACTTGAAAACAGTTTATTTTACTTACAGGATTTTAATGCAAATTTAATTCCAACCATTTTCTTCCATTTACATAGTGTTCCTCTTTTATTGGCCAGGCCACATTAACTGTCTAGAAAATTATTTTTAGAAAAATGAATAACTTATTCTTTACTGAATGATAAATAAGTTATTCATTGAGCATCAGATACAAAACACTGGGGATTTTTGTCAAACAGCTCCATCATTTAAAAACCAATAGTGGATACTATAATTTCATTTTACCCCCTAAACTAAAAACCCCAAACTAGAATATCAAATCAGAGGCTGAAACAAAATTGTTGTTCATATTTTATTAATAAATTTGCAAAAAATTTTTCTTTTATTAAGCAGTTGATTGTTATATTTTTCTTTTTTTTTTAAGATTTTATTTATTTATTTATTTGAGAGAGAGAGAGAGCACAAGAGGGGGGAGCGGGAGAGGGAGAAGCAGACTCCCTGCCGAGCAGGGAGCCTGATGCGGGACTCGATCCCGGGACTCCAGGATCATGACCTGAGCCGAAGGCAGTTGCTTAACCAACTGAGCCACCCAGGCGCCCGATTGTTATATTTTTCATTTGCCTTTTTTTCCCCACCAGGTAATTTTTTTTTTTAATGTTCACACTTCAATACTTTTGAGTTATTTTTCTTGCATTTTCTTTATCACTCAAAAAGGTTTACAGTGGGTTTTGATTATTAAAAAGAATATCTGATTTTTGAAGATGGTATAATGCAAAGTTTAATTTAAAATTTTAAAGTAAGATTCAAAATGTTAAACAGACTATTTTAAAATAAATGTACAAAATATTTGGGGAAAGAAGAAAACAGAAAACGTCAATTTTTTAAAAAGAAATCTCGATTTCTATCTAATTTCTGAGTATAAAACAATTATTTTTTAGTTGCCACTACTTCATCACCCTTTTGCTGAACCAGTGCAAACTGGTTCTGCTGTCTACTTACTCTCTCCCATACCACTTCGCTAAAACTTTTCTGGCTCTTGTCCTCTTGACTTTCAAATTTACCATTCCAATAATACTATCTTTCTCGATGTCTTGCTGCACTTAACCTGGCATCACTTCTATTTTCTCAATTTCTTTTCTTCCTTGGGCTTCCTCAACCCCATACCCTCTCAAGTCTTACAGTTCCGTGACCCCCTTGCTGGGTGTGTGTCACCTTCGAGTGCCTTTCTGACTTTCAACTGCCCTTTAATTGTTGATGGTCCCCAGGATTATTGTTCTGTTCTGCTCTTTTATCTTTGCATCAACCTGGCGTGTTTCATTCTGCTCAGGGTTTCAGCCATCATCTCTGTAGATGACCATATTCTCTCTGTCACCCATCTTAGGTCTCCTGGAGTTTCACAAATTCCCACAACCAGTGAAGGAAACCTGATGATTCCATATCTGAATATCTTCCAAATGATTTTTCTCTCTGCACCCCCAGCTCATAAGTAGCTCAGAGTCTCATCATCTCTCATTTGCATGATAGCAGTGTTTCCTCCTTGCTCTTCTCTACCTCCAGTCTTGATTCCTGAAATCCAAGCTCCTCCTAGACAGCCTTGCCTTCACTGGCCCACTGTATCATACAAATGAATTCCGAACTCCTTACCACGTTCTGGCCCTTCTTCATCTCCATTTTGGAAACTTCCTTCAGTTTCCGAAATACTTTTTCTTGACTCTGTTGCTTGCTCATGTCATCAGCCCTGGATGAAACTGACCACTGTCCTCTTCCCCAAATATACCCACCCTTTCCTTATTCACATGTTATAGCTCCTGTCCATATTTGAGTAATCAAATCAACTCAGGCTACTCTTCTCTAAAGAAAGCCTTTCCTGAGCTACCAGACTGAGTTTGCCACTCCTTTTTGGTCCCTCGTATTGCTTTTCACATCTCTTTATTTAACATTAATCGCAAGTCCACTTTATTTATATAGTAATCTGTATTTTTTCCCCTAAAATCTGAGCTCCTTGAGATCAGGAATGTATATTTTCAACTATGCCTACTCTTTGCACATACATTAGCATATAGCAGTTCTCAGCAGATATTAAATGATCATTTATTATGAATGAATAAATGTTCTACTCTATTCCAATCTACAGACAGATGTTTTTGGTTCTTTCTCTTGCTCATATTTAATTAACAACATTTTCATTGTTAGAGAACAGCAAATAGTATAAAATTCCCATCATAATTATAATATCCTTTAGGTATATAAAAGTAAGCATGTTATTCTTTTGAATATTTCTAACAGTTTTAGAAAATGGGAGTATTAAAAAGCTACCTAAGCATAAAGGGATTCCTAATGTGCCATACGTTTTCTATGCATACATTTCAAAGTATAGGATCTTCTAAAAAATGTTGTGAAGTATAGAGGAGGCCTTTGTCTGACTTGAATGATTTTAACAGAATTTTGATTTTCTTACAGTCATTTAATTTCTGTGACATGAACATTCCTAATGTTCCATAGCTAATTTAATCTTACCTGGTTTTAGCTGTCATGTGCTTTTAATGAGTAAACTTACAAAATGTATCACAGCTAAGGAATTTTTTTTTTTACATTAAAAAAAAGCACTCCACTCTTGCTAAGAGCTAGAATGCTGCAAGTGACAATGATAAATGAGAGTGTATTCCTGAAGATGTAATTAATCTGCAATAGGGTCAGAACAGCTCCTTAGGTAAATGAAACTAAATCAGCTGTGTAGTCTATAATTAACTTACAACCATATTAGTCCAAGTGTAATATTATTCATTATATATGTAAGGTATTATTTTCTCCATATGAAAGTTGTAATTTGCTAAGTAATGATTAACAATTCATCTTAGTACTTTAGTCATATTATCATAATATAATTGTCATATATTTTCATTTAATTCCATTTACCGTTTCTGTTTGAAAAGCAGAAGTAAATTTGTATTCTTTACATTGGATGTACAGAAATTAATACTTTAAAGATAAAGCCTGATTTCTTGTGATTAGATTAGTTCTCACTGGCGCTTGATTTAGCACGTTTATTTTGGATTCTCTGAGAATGTGGAGGTGTATGTAATAAATATTACTTCAAAGTAGAGGTATAACATTCGGTCTGCATTGAGGACCTGTTAGTAAAAAAAAATTCCAAGAAATAGCATAAAGAATTTCTGACCTTTGAAACCTATATCTAGGTTTTTGTTCCATGCTGATCATTCCATATTGAGTACTGAATCTGTAACAGTTTCAAGCATTCAGTGATTGCTAAGGGTATTAGTTAACTAGGAAAGGAGCTTATTTTATGCAAAGTATGGTGCTTTTCTAGACATATCCAAGAACGTTTTAGGGAAGTAGAAAAACAAATGAGACTTAGCACAAAAATAAAACATGTTTTGGTGAGAGCTGCTTGGGATTCACATGGCCAAAATCCTGCTCATGCTAGTTTAAGCTAAAATGGAAGTGTTATCGACTCACATAACTGATCCAGTGGTATGTCAAGCTTTAGGGTGGGATTAGAGGCTTGACAACGTTATCAATACCATATTACTTATTCTATCTCTTTGGTTCTGTTGATCTTTGACTTCTTTTCTAGCTAGATCTAATTTGGATTCAATTTCTGTATTCAATTTCTCTCTCCATTTTTGGGTTTGCTTACCTCAGACTTCTGTCATTAGTGGAAAAAAATCACTTCCTGAAATTCTGGATCCATAGTGCAAAGACACAGTCTTACCCAATACTTCCAGCAGCAAACCCTAAAGAGATATTTGATTGAAAATGTGTTGGACATGCACTCAGGACAGGCTACATAATTTGCAGGGCCCATTGCAAAGTGAAAGTGAAGAATCTCTTGCTCAGAAGTTAAGAGTTTCAAGAATGTAGCAGTAGAACATTAAACTTACTGAAAGGCCCTTTTGAGTTAAGAGTTGAGCTCTCTTTGACTATGCAGGTCCTATGCCCCTGAAGCCAGCCCTGCATGGACTCGTTCCTACAGTAATCATTGTGTTCTGAGCTACTACCACAAAGCAGAAGAGTAGTGCTGATGGTGATGAGTTTATTTCTACTTGAGCCACAAAGAGTAAGTTCCCTATTGTAAAGAGAGATTTTATTATGAGAAGGGACAGAAGGAGTACTTGATAGGCAAGCCAAAAATATACCCATCAGAAGTCATTTAAGACCGTAGGAAGTCACTTAAGAAAGAAACTGAAAGATTAATTTAAGTAGAATTTTAAATGGTTGGGTGCCATATACGTGCAAGTAAGTGTTTTTGTTGCTGTATTTCCTAAGTATCATAAGAAGTGATATTTCCTATAAAGAAGCTTGTCAGCTAGTGAAAAAGATTTAAAAACTTAAGAAAAAAGTTATTTTTGACTTGTTAGTATTTTTACAGATACAGTTATTACATAAAAGGCAGAGTAACAAGTTAAAGTAATATGTGCACTGGCCAAAATGGGCTAGGTTATGCTGAGGTAACAAACTCTCAAGATTTTAGGGCTTAAAAAAAATCAAAGGTCTGTTTCTTGGTAATGTGCATTCATCACAGCCCAGAAGGGACTGGGTGTGCTAATTCGGGGACTCAGGCTGATAGAACTTTCTCCATCTGGAACATCATTCACTATGGCAGGGGATGAAGAAATGGTGAATTCAGTACTGGATTTAAAGGCTTTTACCCAAAGTTGACACAAATTACTTCTACTTACATTTTATTACTAAAGAATAAGATAACTTCAAGACAGCAGGAAAGTTTACTTTTTCCATGTATCCATTAGAAGAACCAGAATATTGAGGAACATGTCAATGGTTATCAGAATGAGCTCTTCTTGTTAGAAAATTTTCAGTATAATCTCTGCCCAATACCCACTACACTAATGCCCTGATCAAGGAAGCTACCCTATAGTTCCAGCCACTCACATCCAGACTTCAAGTTCGACTTTGCCTTAATCATACTTGTCTCTTCTTCAGAAGGTGAGGAAAATAGTCTACCTCAGTTCTTTGTGTGACCTTTTTTGAGCTAAAGACATAGAATTAAAAATAACAGTTTTCTGCCCTCTTGTTCAGCTGATTTATGACATGGATCAGGAACAGGATAACCAAAATACCTGCTCCCAGAAAGGAAAAGAATGGGAGTCATGCAGCTGAACTTGGTTTGTATCAATTCTTAAAGGTTGCTGAACATGCAACTAACTGTGAGTGTTCCAACTCTGGAAAGGTGTGATGGAAGCTAATTAAGTCTTTTTTTCTGCTTTCTAGAAGCCCCATTGAACATTGTTCATAGTTCCTTTGCTCTAGTCTTTATTATCCTCTTTGGCCATAGCTGATACAGACATTTGGTGATATGTCTTTTTTGGGAGAGATTTTTTTCAACATACTTTCTTTTCATAGATTGTTGGGGCCTCATGGGTCATCTCAATTCTTGTAGACTCACAGTCTGTTGTAGGCCATGCTTTAGGAAGTATATTTTAATTGCACAGTTGGCTTGTTAACTATTTGATTCCAGTCAGGAACATGGTCCAATATCCACATTCACAATTCCTTTTAACTGAGGAAACTTCAATTATATAAACTCAAGCTGGAGACACCCTTCATCTCTTTTTTTTTGCCTTGAGTCATCTTTTACCACTAAACGAATTTACTATGAGCCACGCATACTAGCTTAACTTTTCTCCAGTGCATCTTAATCTTTCAGAGGTTAGAACAATGGAAAGGAAGGCCACACATTTAATCACATCCTTGTCCTGAGGCAGTTTAATAAATCGAAAGTTTTTAATAACGAGTATGGATTAATATTTTTTCTTTATAAAAGCTGAGTTTTAATCTACTTTTGTTTCCCTAAAGCTGTCTCGATTTTATTTTGGACTTTATGGGGCTAAGAAGAAGTTTCTTCTTCCAGCTCTAATAAATTCTCCCTTTCTTAAAATTCTTGATGGCACACACTTCAGGCCTTTTCTGTGCTCACCTCTTTCTTGGAATACCCTGCCAAATACCACATACTACTTACCATTTTTTTTAACCTTTTCTCCTAGAGCTCAAGATATTTAAGCACCTGGTCTACTTCTCTTTCACCAGGGCAGAGGTGAATCATCACTTCCTTTCCTACTACCTCTGACAATAGTCTCCTCACCATGTACCATCCTATACCTAACTGCTGAGTCAATGTCCCATGTTTTCTTTCTTCTTCTTTTTTTAAAGTCATAGCAACATCCTGTGTAAGGTAACAGTTTTTGCTGGGATGTGGTAACCAAAAACACTCCAAATCTCAGTGAATTAAAGTTTAGTTTTCATTCATGCTATGTGTCCAGCATGTGTTGCCAAGATTCTCTGATCCATATCATCCTCATTCATGGATCCACAATTGGATGTTGTCTCCACAACTTGGGAAGTTGATGGTTGTCTTGGCAGCAGAACGGATACATAGTGAATCACACTCTGGCTCTTCAAGGCATCTGACTGACAATGACATGTATCACTTTGGTTCACTTTTTTTTCCCCCCTAAAGCAAGTCACAAAGCCACTCCTAACCTGAAAGTGCTAAGAACTGAAATATGAAATAAAATTTGGAGAACTGAAATATGAAATAAAATTTGGACAAACCGTTGTAATGACTATCCTAGCATGGATGCACAGAGAGAAGTAGAAAGAATAAATGCAATTTTAGAAAAATCTGATGAGATAAAACATTTAGCAATAGAGGTAAGTTCGAAGGGATGGCGATAGGATAAAAGAGTAGCAGGTATAAAGGAAATGGGAGATTTTCAAAAGCTGAATTTAAAAAAAATACATATTTTGGCATCGGCATGAAGACACATCTGATAGTAGAAATATAAGTGGGAGTGAATGAGAGGGAAAATTGACATTTGGTAACAAGCCTAGAAAGCAGAGAAAGAGAAAGAACTGACTTATGGGGGGAAAAAACCCAGTGTGCTGGGAATGAAAAGCAAAAATAGATTTCTCTAAGAGAAAACAACACCACTAAGGAATTTAACGTCTTGTCCTCAAAGAATTTTCCTGTCAAAAAACATCATGTGAAACTTTTATTATTACTATTATTCATGCCCCAGTATTTTTGATTAGCTATCTTATAAATGTGCCTGATTTAATTTAGATATTCTTTCTTTGAAAAATAATCTGAATTGTTTTCCATTAGAGACAAAAATTTGGCTTGCGTTTTAGCAGTGTTAGAGAACCATGAGAATAAAAGATGTTACTGACATTTCTTATGCACAAAAATTAGTGAATCTTCAAGTACGTGTTAATGATTTTTAAATTCCTATACTGAAGATTTTTCATTATTTGAATGATTTTGAAGTTTGGGTTTATTTACTTTGTTCTATATGTATATATTTCTTGATAAGTACCTTCAAAGCTGATTTAAACCAGTGCTCTTCCTCTGAACATTTGCAAATACAAAATCATGGGTTTTTTCCCAGCTTTATTGAGATATAATTGACCTATACCACTGTATACATTTAAGATGTACAGCATGTTAATTTGATATCTTTATATATTATAAAACAATTATCACTATAGTGTTAGTAACACCTGCACTGCATCACATAATTACCGTTTTTTTGTGGAGAGGAAATTTAAAATTACTCTCTTTGTGATCTGTATGTATACAATACAATGTTATTAACTTTGATCACTATGCTATACATTATATCCTCAGAATTTATTCAAATTACTGCTGCAGGTGTGTACTCTTAGATGACAAATAGCCCCTTCCATTTCATCCACAGCTCCTGGTAACTATCATTCTAGCTTCTGTTTCTATGAGCTCAGCTTTTTAGATAACAAATATGAGTTACATCATACAGTATTCATCTTTCTTGGACTTCTTTCACTTAGCACAATGCCCTCAAGATCCATCCAGGTTGTCACGGACAGCAGGATGTTTGTTTTTCTGATGGTTGAATAATACTCCAGTTTGTGTGTGTGTGTGTGTATGTACATGTATATATCTATATACCAAATTTTTATCCATTCATCCACGGATGGGCATTTGGGTTATTTTCATATTCTGGCCATTGTGAATGATGCTGCAGTGAATGTGAGAGTGCAGATATCTCTTCCAGATCCTGTTTTCATTTCTTTTGGGTATACACACTAAATGGAATTGCTGGATCATACGACAGTTCTACTTGTAACTTCTTCAGGAACCTCCATATTGTTTTCCATAGTGACTGCACTGATTTATATTCCCACTAACTAATGATTTACAAATACACAGTCATAAAAAAATACATTGTGGAATTCTTATTCAGTGAGTTTAGTCAGTTCTTATTCTCAGTGACTGCACCTAGTTCAGTCATAAGGTATTAAATATGAGAAATTTTTTCTTTCATTATTACAACCTGCACCACCTCAAAGGCTTTCTTTTGATGTACTGTTGAAATGTCCTGAATATATGCGATTTTCACATATCTGATAATTGTCTTACAACTGTAACTCAAAAAAATATTTTTAATCTTAAGATCATTTGAAATTTCAGAATTAATGACTGGATTATAGAGAAGTAAAAATTATATCCTAAAAGCCATGTAATATGTTTAATAATGCATGAAAATGAAATTCTAGTTAATATTTTCATTTTTATCAAAATGAAATTATTTTTTTTAAATGCACATGATATCCTACACTTTAAAACATTCCTTGCGGCGCCAGGGTGGTGTAGTCGGTTAAGCATCCAGCTCTTGGTTTCAGCTCAGGCCGTGATCTTGGGTCATGAGATCGAGCCTTGCATTGGGCTCTGTCCTCAGTGTGCAGTCTGCTTGAGATTCTCTCACCCTCTGCCCCTCTTGGTTCTGCTCTGTCTCTAAAATAAATAAATCATTGGGCACCTGGGTGGCTCAGTTGGTTAAGCGACTGCCTTCGGCTCAGGTCATGATCCTGGAGTCCCGGGATCGAGTCCCGCATCGGGCTCCCTGCTCGGCAGGGAGTCTGCTTCTCGCTCTGACCCTCCTCCTTCTCATGCTCTCTGTCTCTCATTCTCTCTGTCTCAAATAAATAAATAAAATCTTTAAAAAAAAATAAATAAATCATTTAAAAAATAAAATGTTCCTTTCTGTCCTGAGGTGTATGTAGATGTCTGGAAAGGATTTATGAAGCTTCTTCTTTAGGATTTATAACCAATCAGTATCTTCTGAGCTAGTAAGTCCTGATTTTTAAATTCATGTCATAGCAGTGAGCTATTAGTTTTTGAGCTTCTACTACACATTAGAGTTACTTTGTCCTAGATGCTCTACAAATGTCATTTTATTTAATAATTTCCACATCACTGTGAACTGGTGACTATTATTTTTGTCTCATTCCATTGATGATAAAACTGAGGTTCGGAGAGAGAAATTTTCCCAAGTTCATGCAGCTAATAGGAGGGAGAATGATAGAAAATTTCAGACTTTTTTGGTTGTTTCAGGTAGTTCTTCTAACTCTATTATTTCTTTATAAACATTTGCTCTTTATAGACTAGCACTGATAAAATGGAAATCAATTTATCATTGTATATTTAGAAATTAATTTCTGACATTTTTAAGACAGAATAAAACATGACATAGACCATCAATGTGTTGCATCCCATACTGTGACTATGCAAATAAATCTTTATCTCAAAATCCTTAAATGGTCCCGATGGACGTATCTTCTTTTTTTCAAAGCCATTACAATGAAGTCAGCTAAAACACAATTCTCTAGGGTCTCTGTGAAAATAGATTTGGGAGCAGTATGGTTCTAGATACAGGGCATTTCTTTGTGCACCAAAATTGCCTAAAATCTTTTGGCCATGATGGTAACTGAGCTGGCAATCTGCACGGAGAGGAGAGGCATGGTTGAAGCCTCAGGAAGATATTCCTATGCCGAATCCTTCTCTCCAGAGAACCCTTGAATTTTGTGCTTGGATCACTGGCAAGCAGAAGTGTATTTTTCATATTTGGGTGTCTGAATCTTTTGCCTCTAAAAGGAAAGGCAGTTACAGGTTGGTTTAGGTGACCAGGCAAAGGAGTGAAATTTAAAACTGGGAAAATCTTCTCAAGGATCATTTCAGGGAGTGTAGGAATTAAATAGGAAAATAAACTATGCAGAGGTTTTCTGAATAAGAGGAATGATATCAGCAAAAATTTTGCAGTGGAGAATCTAGTTAGTATAAGCCATGTTTAGGTGAGAATGATCACTGTGGCTGGAAAGAGGTTCATGCAGGGGAGAAGTAAATGATCCTAAGGGACTTCAAAATAGCAATATGGTGCACCTTCAAAAATTGATATGGAGTTGGGGGTTAAGATGTAGTCTAAAGGAGCCATTGGGAGACTCTGAAGAAACAGTTGATCATTTGAAAGGAATGGTGTTTTAGGAAGAATAAGATGACTATGGCCAAGAAAATGTATTTAAAAATTGAGGCATGGGTATTAAGGAGGGCACTTATTGCATGGAGCACTGGGTGTTATAGGCCAACAATGAATCATGGAACACTACATCAAAAACTAATGATGTATGGTGATTAACATAACATAATAAAATAAAAAAAAAAATGGAGGCAGAGCAACCAACAACATGTTCACAGGCTAGCACAGTTTCCATGGTACGAAATGATAATATAATGAACCAGAATAGGATTATTACATTGGGTATATTAAGTCAAAATGTGCTAAGGACAAAAGGAACAATTGATAGAATTTGCTAATGAATTGAGTTTAATGTATCTATTAAAAATGTTATGACTTCGGGGCGCATGGGTGGCTCAGTCGGTTAAGCAAATACCTTCAGCTCAGGTCATGATCCCAGGGCCTTGGGATCAAGCCCCACATCGGGCTCCCTGCTCCGTGGAGAGCATGCTTCTCCCTCTCCCTCTAGTGTTCCCCCTGCTTGTGCTCTCTTGCTCTGTCAAATAAATAAATAAAATCTTAAAAAATGTTATGACTTCAAAAACATTCTCTGACATACTGATGTCCAATTTGAAACTTTTTCAGGTTTGTAACAGGAAAGAGGGTGTGGTGGGAAAAATTTGAGAGTAGATTGATGTAGATGTGACTGTTGGAAAAATCCTATAGAATGTAAAAGAAAGTAATCTGAGACTGAGTAAGAGAATGTCAGTTATGTGCACTTCATGGTGGCTCACATATGAAATGGCACTGTAAGTGACCTATGTTTGTGAGTGATTTTCATTTTAATTTTTATTAGCATAGAATCCTAGTCATCATCATACTACTGCAGCTGCTATTCACTTGGCAACTCCAGTGAGTGAAGGACTATCACAGATCTTTGGACAGGGCATCATTTGTCACATGAGTATGTCTGGGGCGTGGAAAAAAAAAAAGAAAACATTTTTTTTTTTCTAAAGATTTTATTTATTTATTTGACAGAGAGAGACAGCGAGAGGGAACACAAGCAGGGGGAGTGGGAAAGAGAGAAGCAGGCTTCACGCCGAGCAGGGAGCCCAATGCGGGGCTCGATCCCAGAACCCTGGGACCATGACCTGAGCTGAAGGCAGCCGCTTAACCAACTGAGCCACCCAGGCGCCCCAAAAAGAAAACATTTTTAATGCAGTATTTCTTAAAGTGTAAACCATGAACTTTTAGTGGATCTTTATATTCTATCAAATGTCAATAAGCTATCTCATGGCTTCAGATGGAACCACAATGAAGTGGTTTTGTTCATATATATTGCACAAATTTGAAAAGTAGCATTAATTACTATATTTATACATACTCTGTGATATTGTTAATCATCACTGCATTTAAAAGGTTATATCCATGTTAAAAAGACAATATTGATTGGTTTGTTTCAGACCATGTTCGGACAATAGGCTCAGTTTCCTCTCACCTAATATTTTCATATTATTTGCATTTATTGCTTGTGTGTTTTAAATATGCATTTGCTGTTGTTACTATTATTGTGAGTTTTATCCACAATTCGCTGAAAACGAACGAAAGCATTGAAATAAGCCATTGGAATATAAATGTAATGATAAAATCAGTCATGAAATTGTAACTCAAATTGCGAATGAGACTATATTACAAGTGTGACAGGTAAAACTGTATATTTGCAGAGAAGCAAATTAGCTTGTGAAGACTGTACAAGTAGCCACAACGGAAAGTGATATGATTTGTAATATGAAGATAAAATTCTTTTAAAATTAGATTTTATTGGATTGAAAAATTTTTTTTTTACTTTCCCCTAGAGTTTTTCAGGTTAGAGATCTCTGCCAATTGGGGTCATGAACTTTTGCTTAATTTTCAAACAAAGCGCAATAACCCCTCTGGTAAACCAATTGAGTTATTTCAGAACATTCATAATATAGAGTTTACAAAACTGATTACTATTATTTTTGCCAAAGGCAAGGAAGAGACCAGCACTTGCAAAGCATCATTTAAGTCACATTTTTGTAGTAAGTATATCACGTGGTCGCTGAAAGTATCAAAACAACTGCAGGGTTAGTAACAAATATTATAATCCCAAAAACGATGTGTGGGAAAATTCCTTTTTCATATGATACTGTTGATTCTGACATAATATCACTGACCTACATCTTGAGCAAATATAGGGTGTGTGCATGCTATCAAATAGTTCACTTAAGTGAGACCACTGATGTGGTAGGTCCACAAATGAGTGGTAACTGAGGGAAACAAGCCAGATGATGTTTTTTTTTCTGTTACCTGAAAATTCATGCTACAGGAGATTAGTCAATTTTATTTTGTAAATTATTACATAGAATTAACAAGGTGTATTCTGGGCAGTAATAAAAAGCCTGAGCATTATATCCTGAAGTGTTTACCCCTGAAAATTCATCCACATGTAGTGGTCCAATATGCATCTCTGGATCTTGATTAAGTATTGAAGCAAATCAGTAGTGTCAAACTCTACAAAAGATATGTACCAAGTATAAATCTTTTTAGTGTGCTGTTAGAAGAACTGGATAGCAACTCTAGGACTGTGCTTTTTATTACTGAATTACCATGGCTTTCAAGAATGTGCATTATATGAGTTTTTGAAATTAAAAATGAAAATTTTATTTTTTAATGGAATTTGAGTATAGTTGACACACAATGTTACATTAGTTTCAGGTGTACAACATAGTGATTCAGTATCTCTATACATTATGCTATGTTCACCCACAAGTATTAACTGCCATTTGTCACCATACAATGCTATTTTATCATTGACTATATTCCATATGCTGTACCTTTTATGTACATATGTACCCTTTGCTTCCGTAACTGGAAGCTTGTGTCTTCTACTCCTTTTCACCCTTTTTGCCCATCTCTCTACCCCCTTTCCCTTGGCAACCAGCAGTTCGTTCTCTGTATTTATAAGTCTGATTCTGCTTTTTGTTTGTTTATTCATTTGTTTTGTTTTTTAGAGTCCACATATGAGTGAAATCATACAGTATTTGTCTTTCTCAGTCTGACTTATTTCACTTAACATGATACCCTCTAAGCCTGAACATTCAGTTCCATTGTGTGTGTTTATACATTGATCTATCAGTGGACCCTTGGGCTGCTTCCATAGCTTGGCTATTATAAATAATGCTGCAGTAAACATAGCGGTGCATGTATCTTTTCAAATTAGTGTTTTTGTTTTCTTTAGGTAAATACCCAGTAGTGGAATTATTGGATCACATGGCATTTCTATTTTTAATTTTTTGAGGAAACTCCATACTATTTTCCATAGTAACTGCACCAATTTACATTCCCACTAACAGTGTACAGGGTTCCTTTTTTTCCACATTCTCACCAACACTTGTTTTTTCTAGTCTTTTTAATTTTAGCCATTTCAACAGGTGTAATATCTGATTGTGGTTTTGATTTGCATTTCCCTGATGGCTAGTGATGTTGAACATCTTTTCATGTTGGCCATTCTGTATGTCTTATTTGTAAAAATGTCTATTCAAGTCCTCTGCCCATTTTTTAATTGGATTGTTTTTTGGTGTTAAATTGTATAGTTCTTTATATAGTTTGGATATTAACCCCTTATTGGAGATATCATTGCAGGTATCTTCTCCCATTCAGTATGTTGCCCTTTTGTTTTATTAATTCTTTCCTTTGTTTTATATAGAAGCTTTTTATTTTGATGCAGTCCCCAATAGCTTATTTTTGCTTTTGTTTCCTTTGCCTTAGAAGACCTATCTAGAAAAGTTTTGCGTAAATCAATGTCAAAGAAATTACTGCCTATGTTTTCTTCTGGGATTTTTGTGATTTCAGGTCTCAAACTTAGGTCTTTAATTTTGAATTCAATTTTCTGTATGGTGTTAGAAAGTAGTCCTGTTTCTTTTCTCTTGCATGTAGCTGTCCACTTAAAAATGGAAATTTAAAAAATTCTTGCAGACTAATAAGTAACTTGCTCAAGTTTTGTATCTCAGAGATACTTTTTTAGACTTTATTTGAGAAAGAGAGAGAGAGCACACACATGAACTGGGGAAGAGGTGGGAGGGAGGGAAAGAGACAAGCAGACTCTGTGCCAATTCTGACATGGGACTTGACCCCGTGACCCTGAGGTCATGACCTGAGCCGAAACCAAGAGTCAGACACTTAACTGACTGAGCCACCTAGGTGCCCCTCAGCCATATTTTTTTAAAACAGAGTTCAGAAACATAATTTACATACCAATGAATGAATTCCTTATAAGGATATGATTCAGTGATTATTTTTTTTTGTAAATTTAAAGAGTTGTGCATCCATCTCCATAAAATAGTTTTAGAACCTGTTTACCATCCCCAAAAGTTCCCCTATGTTCCTTTGCATTTAGTCACTGCCCCCACCTCCAACGTGTGGCAGCCACCAATCTCCTTTTTTTCTCTCCTTTTCTTACCTTTTGCACTGGCTGGAAGTGCCAGTGGGCAGGTGTATTTTCCTTTAACAGTTTTAGGGAAAAAGCATTCAGTCTTTCACCATTAAATGTGAGGTTAGCTTTTTATGAGAATATTTTGTAAAGCTGAGGAAATTCACTTTTAATCCTAGATTGTTGATATTGTTTCATGATGATGAGTTTTATTAGATCGTATCAAATGATTTTTCTGTCTACTGAAATAACATTTTTAAAGATATCAGTTTCCCTCTATACACTGCTTTAACTGCAATCCATACATTTTTTTTATGTTTTGATATGCATTCAGTTCAGAAATTTTCTAGTTTTCTTCATGATTTCCTTTATGATCAGTGGGTATTTAGAAGTGCAGGATTCAACAAATATTTGGGGAGTTCTCAATTTTTTTTTCCTGTGGTTGATTTATCACTTCATTTTGTTGTGGTTTGAAGTACACCCTTTGGATGATTATAGTAAATTTTAATTATTGATGCTTTTTATTGCTCTAATGTAAGGTTTATCCTGGATAATACCCCATTGCACTTTGAAAGACTGTAGCTCCTGTAGTTGGGTCTTCACAAAGCATCTGCTTAGTCCATTTTGTTGGTAGTGTGTTTTAGTTGTTGATGTCTTTCCTGGTTTTCTAATTGTTTTGTCAAGTATTAAGAGAGGGGTTTTTAAATCTCCAAATGTAATTGATAAATTGTCTTAATTTTTTCTTTCACTTTTGTCACTTTTTACTTCTATGGATCAATTTTTAGGTGTGTGTACATTTATAATTATTACATCTTCTTTATACCTTATTATACACCTTATTCTCTGTCTCTAACAGCATTTCATGTTTTATTTTATTTATTTATTTTTATTTTTTTTAAAGATTTTATTTATTTATTTGACAGAGAGAGACACAGCGAGAGAGGGAACACAAGCAGGGGAAGTGGGAGAGGGAGAAGCAGGCTTCCCGCCGAGCAGGGAGCCCGATGCAGGGCTTGATCCCAGGACCCTGGGATCATGACCTGAGCCGAAGGCAGACGCTTAACCGACTGAGCCACCCAGGCGCCCCAGCATTTCATGTTTTAAAGTTCATTTTCTTATATATTACTCTATCTCCTCCATCTCTCTTATGGTTGCTGGGCACCTGGTATAGCTGTTTCCATCCATTTGCTTTCAGCCTATTTATGTCTCTGAATTATATTATATTATATTATATTATATTATATTATATTATATTATAT